>NW_026607168.1:452500-530940 GCF_029890125.1 Rhinichthys klamathensis goyatoka
TGAAGGCAACTCAGTCGAGGTGGAGGTTGAAGCCATGGGTGGATCTTCTTCAGAAGTAGACAGCACATCAGGGTTTGGCCTGTCTGACACCATGGATGGTTCAAACTCTGCATCAGAGAAAATATCTCTGTTGTAAGGAAAAATCCCTGTGGACCTGAATCCAGAAGAGATATTCCATGGTGTCATTGCTGACATGAAAGCCTCGTTCACACATACAGGGATGTGGTATATGCTGGCTGTTTTTCCTGGGTTAGATCTCATCCAACCATCAAGAGCTCTGTTGTAATAGGTCTTGAATGGACCATAGACACTCTTGTCCAGAGGCTGCAGGCGATGAGATGTGTGGGGTGGAATTGTGAGCATAATAATCCCCTTACTCTTTGCTATATCCAGTGCCCTCAGTGAAATATGGGCCTCGTGGTTATCAAGGAGTAGCAGCATGGGATGGTCAGAGGAGCACTTGGTATGCTGAACCCGATGTTCAAGGAACTCAGCAAAGATGTCTTCATTGATCCAGCCAGATCTGGTGGAGGAACCAACTGATCCTGGAGGTGCTCCTGTAATAAAATGGTCTTTGTATCTAACCCTTGGGAAGATGAACATAGTAGGCACTGCATTCCCAGTAGCATTGACTGCACAGACCACCGTCACAAGCTCTCCTCTTTCGGCAGATGTGATGGCCCCCACTTGTTTCTTTCCCTTTTCTGCCACAACTTGCTTTGGTGTCTGCACTGTTGTGACACCTGTTTCATCAACATTATAAATCATGTTTGGAGGGAATTTAAACCTATAAAACAAAGACAAGAGCCATGATGCAAAAAATCAGAATAGTTAAGCTTTTCAAGCAATGATAAAATCATACTAAACAGCCCTGAATACATATCCTGGTTACTGTGGCTGATAAGCTATTGTACAGTAAATGTAGTTTACTCTTGTATCTTGCTATAGTTGCCATGAATTTGTTTTAATATTATGGAATAAATTAATTCTGTCACCTGTCCATCACTTTTGTCAGATTATCAAAGAACTCCCCGACTGTTGTTTTGTTGAAGGCTGTAGCTCTTCCTAAAGATGTTGCTTCAGGCATACGACAGGAAAGATGGTGGCGTGCCATAAAGTTCTTGAACCAATCTCGACCTAACAAAATAGAATTAATTAATTTAATGATACCATGTCATGAAACCACAGACTTCAGCCTTTCAGACTTTCGGTCTTAATGAATAATTTAATTTCCTACACTCCCTACCCGCTAAACCCTTCTCTTTCCAGTTGTTGGGGACAGGGATGTTGTTCTTTTGTGCAAACTGGAATGCCAGTTCACAGCATTTCTTTGGAGTGAGGCCGTGGAACTGCTCAGCCAACTTTTTGATGTGATCGGCAAGCTCCTTTTCCACCTCTAATGTGAAGACCCTCTTGGCTTCTGCTGTTCCACTGTACCCTACTGTTTTGACTGTCTTTACCTCCTTTTTTATGTATCTCCGCAGTGTTGACCTGTCAATATTTCTATCCTTCGCCACTGATCTGATGGATTTTCCGCCCTCAACATCAATGGCTGCTCTCTCCATCTCTTCTAAGGGTGTTGAGCCCCAGTTGGTTCTTCTTTTGTAGATTCTTGGCATGATAGCTTTTATGAAATGTATAATGTATGGTTAACAGTTGTGTAATACTATATTTAAAACAATGTTATGCTTAAAACTTAACGTAACTTCAGTGCCTTAAGTTAGGGGTAAGTTGAACCACTGGTTCAATTTACCCCACATCATCTGGCTCACTTTGCCCCATAGTCACCATTTTGGTAAAAACGGCCTAGCTTAGCAATTCAGGCTAACCTTTAGCTTAATGATTCACATAGTTTTATATGTTGACAAATCACCATGTACCATACACAACTTTAGACCTAGATACATTTGCTTTGGCACAACAGCTAGTATACCTGCAATGCAGAAAATTAACTTTAACAAGCAAAAAAGTGTTTTTGTGGATGATCACATGACACCAAATGTTTATAGTTCCTAGAAACAGGGGGTGGGTCAACATACCCACTGGCTCATCTTACCCCACTCTCCCCTAATCGTATTCGTCAGGAGCAGCCGTAAGCAGGAGCACTGAACACATGAGTTATGTTAACGTTACAGTCCGGGTGTCAGTCAGTCCGTTCGGAAATAACGCGCCCTTTTTCAGTGAGCCTGGATCGTCACAGCGGACATCATCATGCCAAGCAACCAATCACTGGCTGAGGTAAGAGTCTCATACTATAATATGTAAACAATATTTTATATTACATTTGTGTTAATTGACAGTTTCCAAGGTAACGTTAGCATTCATAAATGTTCAGTCATAACTGTTGCCGAGAGCTGGAGGGCAAAACACTGCAGCATGCCTTTCAATTTTCCATCTGTTTTAAGAAAGATCAGTTGAACATCTCTAAAGACCTAAAACAAGCTTTAGTAACGTTAGACTTGTTATGCGTATCAAAGTCCGTCCAATTTTGTATAAAATCTTCGTTATGATAGTCTTAGGGCTGCAACAAACGATTATTTTGATAATCGATTAATCTAACGATTATTAGAACGATTAATCGACTAATCGTCGATTATTTCGCAGACTAATCAGTAAGTTTGGAACGATTATTCAGCTTTTACAATTAGTTAAAACATTGAGTTATACATATTCTAACTATAATATAAAAAAAGAAAATCACTTCAGCTTTTGAAATAGTTGTTTTAATGAACTTTGAGCCAACTAAACAGGTCATTCTCTTTAAGTTTTCAGATTTCGGTCCAACTCAAATCACACACAAATGCTCTCTAAGCATTGTTTAATAGGCCCACTGCTTTTCTTAGAACTGAAACAGAAAAAGGGACATTTACTTCAGGACACAAAGAATGGTAAAATATTAATCTGCAAACAATTTTTATAATTATAAAATTACAATCTTTTTTTACATGACAATTGAGCTGACAGAGACGTTCTCATTCCCTTTTAATTTATAGTATGATAAAGTGACTGCCGTGATATTCTTCCTATATCATAGGAATGATATAACATCTCGTTTTGTAAGTCTTCATGATTATTGAACAAAATACAGGCAAGTGATAAGACTATAATAATACCTAATATACTAATAGTGTTACAATAATAAAAACAGCCCTGACTCCTAAGCTCGATCAAGCTTTATTCTATACAAAATAAGTCATCACATTACTGTAATTATATTACTATTGATAATATTATTACTATTATTAGTAGTATTATTGCATTCTCTAATAAAGAGAGATTTGCCGCTGGTGGTTAGTTAGCTCCAGCTGGAGAACACTCACTTCTCACCGGCTCCTCTTTTGCCGGGATGTTTCCTCTTGCACCCCAACATTGCACACGACAGCATTCTTGATTTGAAGTTTTGTGAAACTTTCCCAAACCTAAACCTTGCTAGTTCGGATTCGTTTGCACTGTCATAATTCGCGCTGTTTTCTCTTCTACCGCAATAGCATTTGTAAGGTCTGCACTACACTCTAGCGCTACAGCGCCGTAGCGTTCAAATCGCGGGATTGCAGGCCCTTACATTAGGTCACGTGAGATCAAACGACTACTCGACAACAAAGATATTTGTCGACAAATTTTTATTGTCGACGTTGTCGACAACGTCGACTAATCGTTGCAGCCCTAGTTAATACATAATGTAACAAACGGTAACGTTAGCCCTGCTGACTCGACATAATGTTAACTTGTAGGGGTGTGCAAAAAAATCGATTAACATTTGAATCGCGATTCAATCTTTATCGATTCATAGAATTCCAAAAATCGATTCATATATTTTTTTTAATGGCGTGCACGGGCGGAGTGGCAATCGGGTGAGTCGGGACTTTGACCGGTGGTCCGGTAGTGTTCCGAGGCTGCGAGGGCCGGTCTGATAAATAGTTACATTGCAAGTTCTTGCCGCCCGCTGGTCAAACTGTGCAGCCTCTCTGCTCAACCCGTAAATAAATGCATCGATCCGCAGATCTTATGTTTGAGTTCTGTAGATCTTTTGCCAAGCGTGTCAGAGGTTACGGGTTCTAAACCGCACTCGTATAGTTTTTTCTCTCTCTCATCAAAACCGAATATGTTCATCACGTTTGTGAGCATTTTATTTTGTGATTTCACCGGAGTCTCCACAACGGCGATAGATTGAAGCGCGCATCCGAGTGAAGACTGCGCGAGCCACAGAGAACATTGTATCCATGACACATAGCAGCGGCAACGAGCGCGCAGCTTGATTTCAAAAACAACAGATCTCTTGTTTAATAGCGAACTAAATGAATGCTCTGCTAGTTAACTGGAGATACCCGCAAATTACGCCTATGAACGACTTCACTGGATCTATCCAGTGGTTCTCAACCTCTCCTGCAGGGACCCCCTGACAGGCCATGTTTCTGTTTTAACCCTGAAATGGCACACCTGATTTAATTAATTGAAGGCTTAATGAGTAGTTGACTAATTGATTAATTAACTAATTCCTACTTCCTACTCTAAATAATGACTCATTAAGCCTTTAAAGGAGCATTTCACCCCTGGGAACTAGGGATGTGAATTTCTGCCAAAAATGCCATTCGAAAATCGAGGAGCAAAAGTCGATTATCGTTCGAAAATCAAAAAAAAAAAAAAAAAACGCACACTCACAATGACAGAAAGGGAGGCCGATTTCATCTTTAGCGATGTGTCATCAAACAAACTGTTTATTATTCGAACAATTAACATGTTTTCGGTTTTTTTTTTTTTTTTTTTTTACATTTTTTACATTTTTTTTCTTCTAGTTAACGTAGAAGAAAAAATCAATAAGCACGACAGTCCGTTCTTGCATCGCCAAACCAGATGCTCGTTAGATAAAAAAATAATGTCATAATAATTTTATGCAAACCTGCCTTGTTACTGCAAAAGCCTACTTTTTAAACAAATTAGTTTCAATCAAAACTATTCGTGTGCCACTGCGCAATACACACACATACCGCGGGATGGCGGGTGTTTATTTCATAAACTGTGTACAATGGTAGCTTAATGTAGCCTATAAATGAATGCATATGCCCAAAAAGCGGATAATGTCATCATACTTGTAGTGCTATCGTCGAGTAATAATCTGTTTGGTTGTAAAATGTATTACCTGACTGAAATGAACTCGAATGTATCGTCCTGTGGAATCATTCATTCACAGACATCATTCGAAGATGTTCAACTAGATCTTCATCGCTGGCAAAAATATGATGCATGTGCAGATTTACTTTCACTAGACTAAACTGTAGTTAGTAGATCCACGGCCACTTCATCCAACGCTCTTGATGTTCTTAAATCTTCCTGTTACGACTCCGTGTCGAGTGTGAATTGAAAGCGCTTCAGACGATTCAGTGCGCGAGGAACTGAACAGATCATTCAAACTGATTCGCGAACCGATTTAGACAGATCTGCCAACTTGTTTGATGAAATCTTTGAATAGAATCGACTCAAAAGAGTGATTCATTTCTGAATGGAGCATCGCTCATGTCCATAAAAAAGATACAGGGCGCTTGGAATAAACAACGCATTTAACAACATATTGCATTAAAATAAAGTAACGAGAGGAACCTCACCCAACGTAGTGAAGTAAATGTAGCCTACTTTGTTACTACCATAGACGATTCTACCATAGACAGTAAAGGTTATACCCACCTCTGTTGCGGGCGCAGAGTTAACGGTCACGACAATGCTCTTCTTCTAATGTTTGTTTACACTCTGGTATCCTAGATCACGCAGGAGGGGGTTTCATTCATGTTAGTGACACCTTGTGTCCCCGACAGGAAAATACTCTGCTGCGCGATCTGTGACAGTAGGCGCGCCGTCAATTATGTCACATTGGAATTGCGCGAAAATATAATGATATTCGAATAAGCAATTTTATGATCGAATTTCGAACGCAGTTCGACTATTCGAAGATCGCGACTCATCCCTACTGGGAACCTTGATCTTCATTGAAAGTGGGTCATATATGTATTCGAAATCTGTCAAAATTTTCAAATTTGGTGCCTTTTTGACCGAGTTATTCAGAAAGTAACTTTATAGCGCATTAGTTTGGTAAACCACATTTCCCACAATGCAACGCGTTTGAACAGCTCCAGAAGCCACTCCCACTAATCCAGAACACCGCCTATGCGTGAGTTAGCGATATTTTGTATTAAGGTGCCACAGTAGTAAACAATGCCACATTAGACTGTTTGTGCATTTAAACATGGTATCTTATGCCGCGTTCCAGGCAACCTGTAATCCGTGTTTTTTCAACTCGTAACTGGGAGTACATCTATCTAGTACGAATTCACGGGGGGAATGTCACGGGTTTGACTGCCGTTCTAGTGCACTTTCACGGGTATAAGGTTGGAAAAACACGGGTTACAGGTTGCCTGGAACGATGTACTCCCAGTTACGAGTTGGAAAAACACGGGTTACAGGTTGCCTGGAACACGGCATTACTGCACAAACAGTTCACTGTTGACGTTACGTTTTAAACGGGAATCATAACGTGACAATGCTTTAAGATCTTGTTTATATTTGACGAGATTAATCATATATACATGTAAAACACTTACTTTACAGTCAGGCGTCCATTTCTCCCTGCTGGCTTCGGCTGTCGTTTCCAGTTAATTTTCGGGATGCGGAAATATGTATCTATGACGCCTCTGTCCATATGCGGTGCGAAACTCGGATGGTTCACAACACAACACTCCATGTCTGCCTCTGACATTTCTTCTAGAAGGAATTGGCATTTTAGAGATTCTTTGCAGCAGACAGACTCTAGCTCGGTGTCCATAGGCGCACAGTTACAGCACGAGCACCACCAATTCGCTACAGCGCGAGCAAGCCCGGGCTTCTCGTCTGCGCCGGGCTGGTCTCCTGCGGCGGCCGCTGCCGCAGCCGACGCCGCCGCCTCTTGTTCCTCCATCAGCCTCAGCTGCTCTTCGCTATATTGTGGCTCGTATAAATAGCCACGAACATCAGTTTCGAGCAAAAGATTTTCAAAATCCTCGTCTACCATATCGTGTGTCGTAAATTCAGGCATTATGGTAAATCTAACTCCTTGAGCGCTTGTTAGCTTAGCTTGCTGTCTTCCAAGCAAGATGGCGGATTAATAGTTTAGTTTCTTCAGGTTTAGTCCCACCCACTGATCTGTAATAGGCCGGTGGGGTGAGTTGGTCCCACGCCCTTGAATAATAATGAGCTAAAGGCTGTAGTTTTCTTAATATGCAATGAAATTTATCTTCCGTCCTATCGTGACGCAAAATGACGATATTTACGTCACGATAGGACGGAAGTAAAACACTTAAATCCTTTTTTCTCCCATCTCAGAAAAAAAACAAGCAAAATTCCACCATCATTATAATATATGACTGGGTTTCTAACAATACAAACCTTAATGCAAATGGGTGAAGTGACCCTTTAATTAATTGAATCAGGTGTGCCATTTCAGGGTTAAAACAGAAACATGGTGTGTTAGGGGGTCCCTGCAGGAGAGGTTGAGAACCACTGATCTAAACAAATCAATCTAACCATAGATGTTACCAGTAGTGGTGGCTTTTTTAAATCTATTTAAAATAATTTCGCAAGGGTTCTATGACATCAGTATATATTTTTAGGAAGTTCAATGTGCCCAGTCGAGTTCACATTTCAACAGTCAACCTGGTAGCTGAAGTAGTCCTTAAACCACATTTAGCATAATTGTTTGTTTGATCTGACTAGCACTTTAAAGCTAAATGTAAAAGCTTTTATTTAAGTTTTATTTTAAACTTGAATTAAATGTAAGCTGGCCAAAGCTTGGCACTTTGCACTTTTTAGTTGCAGAAGTTTTTATTTTTGTATGAAGACAAAGTAATATCAAACTACATTTAATTTGTTGTGTTTTTTTCTTTCTTTTAAATTGTGTCTACTGCAATCAATCACATAGGAAAAAGTAAACTACATTTATATACTGCGAATCGTTTTTTGAATCGAGAATCGTTTTTGAATCGAAAATCGATTTTGAATCGAATCTTGAGACATAAAATCGGTACCGAATCGGGACATTTTCTGAATCGTGCACCCCTATTAACTTGCATATTAAAATTGTAAAACGTATAAAAGCTGCCGCACTTAAGCACATTTGACATATGGGGCCCTATTTTAACGATCTGAAACGCAAGTGTCAAAGCGCAAAGCGCAAGTAACTTTGTGGGCGGATCCCGGCGCTGTTGCTATTTTCCCGGCGGGATAAATGCCTCTTGCGCCTGGCGCAAATCTAAAAGAGGTTGGTCTGAAGTAGCTTCATTATTCATAGGTGTGGTTTGGGCGTAACGTGGAATAAACCAATCAGAGCGTCATCTCACATTCCCTTTAAGAGCAGGTGCGCATGTTGCATGGCGGATTGCTATTATAACGGCGGATTTAACAGGCGCGCGTCAGGAGCGGTTTACAGCCGAGGAGACCGACGTTCTTGTCAGGACCGTGAAAGACAGAGAAGTGACGTTGTATTGCGTGTTTTGCGTGCACCTGTAAACTATGGCATAAACCCTCATGCAGTAACACCCTCAGACGGCACTGTTTATTGACTGTCTGAAGTAGAATGCATGCAGAAATAACAAGAAATTCAACGTTCAAATCAGACTGATCTATCTATTTATCTCTCTATCTATCTCTCTATCTCTCTATCTATCTATCTATCTATCTATCTATCTATCTATCTATCTATCTATCTATCTATCTATCTATCGTGGGTGGGTTTCTCCCATCCCCATACAAATCAGCGTCGGTTAAACAGGCTTGGGAGGAAAAAAACTAAATTTTCATGGACACCACAATGATTTCCCTCATGTGTTAATATTTTTCCTTGTTATAATGTATGATTTGCAAAAATAAAAACTGCTGCATCTGTGTTGATGAGAGAATCAAAGTGTATGCGCGTTGTGCACCCGCTACATTATGGCCAAGCATGCGCGCTTAAAATAGCATAATGAACAACGCGCAACGCGCCACTGACTTTAGACTAGTTTTTTTCTGGTCAGTGGCGCAATTGTTTTATAGAACAGCAAAATAGCATGAGGGAAAGTTTGCGCCGGAACACGCCTCCTCTTTGCGCTGAACCGCCCCGGGGAGCGCAAGTGTTTTTCTTAGTTAACCGACGTCCCAGCAAACATTAGGACGTGTAATGACCGTTGAAAAGACGTCCGTCCGAGACGTCCCGTCATGGTTGAAAAATAGTTCCAAAATGAAAGTTGAACCGACGTCTTTTCTGGCCGTGAATTCCACGTCTTTTCTGGCCGTGAATTCCACGTCTCTTCTGGCCGTGAATTCCACGTCTCTTCTGGCCGTGAATTCCACGTCTCTTCTGGCCGTGAATTCCACGTCTTTTCTGGCCGTGAATTCCACGTCTCTTCAGCGCGTCTAAATGCGTCATCATTTGTGTGTTTAAATGTGTTGCTGCATAATTTAAGTGTATAAGCCTGCATTTAAAATAATCACACACATATTGTGTAACATCGTGAAAGGCAATCAAGTCTTAAGGTTTACACATCTTGACAAAGGTTCTAAAAAGGTCCAAAATTGGTCCAGTCAGACCTGACCGTCAATAAATCACGTGTACATCACAAACAAGAACACATTATTTGTGGACATAAGAAAAAAAGAAGCATGTTCTGATTTAGCAAATTTTATTGATCTTGAACAGCAAAAATGTCTCTTAATATTTTTTCAATGTTTAACATTTGTTAACCAAACTAAAATACCAATTACAAAATACTGAATTATTATATAAAGGGATAGTTCACCTAAAAATGAAAATTCTTTCATTTACTCACCCTCATGTTCCAAACCTGTATGAGTTTCTTTCTTCTGCTGAACACAAAAGAAGATATTTTGAAGAATGTTTGTAGGTATACAGGTTTGAAACATGAGGTGGAGTAAATGATGACAATTTTCATTTTTGGGTGAACTATCCCTTTAAACACATTGTTTGGCTCAGTTTTTGTATCCACCAGCTGTTCCTGGAGCGTGTTTCAGGTGTTCTGCCATTGCTGCATCAATTTCAGAGTCTGTAGCATTTGGGCTCCACCTCTTTACAGCATCTAAAGGAAGAGAATATATATATATATATATATATATATATATATATATATATATATATATATATATATATATATATATTTTAATAAATAAAATTATAAATTTGAGGTAAATGATATGCACTTATTTTCAAAATATTTTTGGTCTACAGCTAAATAAAAAAAAAAAACATGGAACAAGATGAATGAATCATGAATAAAACATTAGAAAAAGGTAATCAACATGCATTACATTTTATTTTATTGTATAAAATATGTTATGCTTTTATTTTTAAAGCAGTTACTGAAAACATACATGTTAAAATCCAGCTAAACATTTCATTCCATTTCAGATAATTTACTTTCTGAAAGAAACTCTCAAAAGGCTACATTAATAAGTTACAGTAATAACTTTGACTGTATCATTAAACAATATACTTGGTATAACGTTACCGTTGTTGTATACGTTCAAAGTTACTTTTAGCCTACTGGCTAATTTTAGCCAAACTCAGTAAATTTCAGTTGACAATGTGGGCATCATTTCTTTCTGTTCATTCATGTCACACAAGTAAACCTCAAGCACGTTAATCTAATACAAAATGTACTTACCAAACAGTAGATTTTTAATAATACTATCGACACAACTCCATCCTCTCCTCGTGGTTGTTCAAAGTTCTAGAATCTATGAGAACGCGTTAACATCTCGCGAGATAATCTATCCTATCGCGGGATGCAGTGGCTTTGCAATCACTTGACTATACTGGGCATTTTGTGATTATAATTTATAAAAACAAGATAAAGTAAATATTCATTTGTATATAAATCGTGTATTTTATAAAGAATTATAATTCCTGATAATTTGTTTCTGTCTTGCTAGACTAGACGTGCAAAAGACGTCAGTGGAGTATATTCACAGCCTGACAAGACGTGTAAAGGACGCCAGTGGACGTCTTCACAACCTGTTAAAAACTTCATGGGCAATTACATTAATTATTGCAGTATTAACCATGCGAGGATTAGCGTAGCTTTTGCATATTTAACAAGGATTTCATAGAGGGTCATGATGGACTATAAATGCACGTGGAAAAGACGTCGCCAGGTGACGTCCTCTCACCCGATACACTAAACATAACTACACCTAGCTATAAGTTAAAATAACAATTATACATGCCACTGTAGACATGTACAAATGTATCTGAATGCATTTTTAGGAAATGTTCTGTGTTACATATTTTTACCGATTTATGACGTCTGGCCGCAACTATTTTTGGCCAGGGACACGACGTTGCCGTCGGACCAATGTTTGCTGGGGTGTGTCTGTGGAGGGAAAAGTCCGCTTTGCGCGGGTGCAAAATAGGAATGATACATGCGTCAGTGTACAAAGTCATTTGCGCCGAGTGCAAGATAGAGCCCATTGTATATATATATATATATATTTATTATGTATATGACATTTATTTAAATTGTAAAAATATTATCTTTGAGTAATGTCATCTTTGAGACTGTTAAAAATGTAAACATACTGTACACATAAAGCATGGCAATCCCGTCAGAAATGTGTATCATAGAAAGGGAAGCACACACACACAAAAAATGCCAATTGGTACACCCAAATCAAATAACCCTAACCCCATCAAAATTTTTTACCTGCATCTGAGCAGTGTTAATTTTGTCAGCAAATTTTGATTTAGTTTTAGTCTTAGTCTTTTGACTAAAATGGCATTTAGTTTTAGTCATATTTTAGTCATCTGAATTGTTTTAGTTTTAGTCTAGTTTTAGTCGACGAAATACAATAACATTTTAGTCGACTAAATCTACAGTAGATTTAGTCGACTAAAATATAATGGGTTTAGTTCAATTGTAATGCGTTAATTTAGAATTTCTCTAAAATTTCCAAACCCATTTACTCCCGGAGAAAACATCTATTAACCTATTAATATGAATGATTTTTAAGTTTGAACATGCAATACAGATACAGATTTAACTGCTGTTACTTAAAAAATATCTTAAAATTAAATAAAACCACTTTTCCTAAAGTACAACACAGTCTTACAATGAATGATATATGCATTCCTTATAACTACTTGCATACATCATTCTTTATTCTTTCAAGCAGACATATTTATTTTTATGAATTCAATATAATTAATCCTTATTAAAGCTATTAACAAACAGTGAATGCTTTTCTCTTTTTCTTTTGTTGCTTGATCAAAATTAAGGACACGGACCGCATTATGTTTATTGCCACTGTCACTTTAAGACGTCGGATCATGTCCAATGACATGCGGATACAATTGCACTGATGCACATCCGATACACTCACAGTTTAAGACATAACCAGCATAGTTTACATGAATACTCTCTAAAACGGACATTTAGACAGACTGTTGTGTGTATTTGTCCATTCAGACACGAAAGAGAGCTCAATTCAGTAGCCTACTCGCGCGCTGTAGGTGTATTGTGCATGACTGCACGCTTCGGGTTAGGTGTGCGCGCACAGAAAACCGCACCGAATAGAACTCTTTTTTGCATCGTCACTCTTATTCAGATCTATATGTCTGCTCTACTCATTCTCCCAGACGTTCACATTTTTTAACGTTTTATGACCGCGGGGTAGATCACGTTACAGTAGCCTACAAATGTGCGCATCTATCACACACGCTCAGGACATCAGTTCTGACGGATCGCTTCCCAAATCGTCACTATCTAACATTTTCGTCTAGTTTTTATTCGTTGACGAAAATGTCATTAGATTTTCGTCATAGTCTTTGTCATTCAAAACTAGGTTTTATTTAGTTATCGTCTCGTTTTCGTCTGTGAAAAAATGTCGTTGAAGAATAATTTTCGTCGTTATTTTCGTCAACGAAATTAACACTGCATCTGAGGGTATTTCCCTTAATGGTTTCCAGTGATTAAAGAAAGGACTGATGAAGGTGACACGAATCTCTTTTCAGTGCGCCACTTCAGCAGAAGAAAGACATAAGGACAGAAAGTTACTCAGACTTTCCATCAGTAACAGTATGAAAATCACACTTAATAGGCCTACTGTAGGTTTTCGAACAGTACGTGGGTAAAATTGACTTACTGTAACGTTAGTTGGTAAATGGGTCTTTCTCCCCCGATAAACATCTTATTCCAATGCTTGATATAAAAAATAAAAAATAAAGTAAACAAATATATTTTCAATATGTTATCAGTGTTTGAAGAGGTTATGTAAACATACTTCTAACGAATAAATTACGGTTTTATCACTTTACTAATTCCCACGCTTTTTTACCTCTTAACTTACCAACAAACACAGCAATGTTAGATGGTACTAACACATTGAAATACGTGCTAATAACGCTATGTTAATAGTGAGCAGTACAAAAACACACACAGAGATAACTTATTTATCTTATGAGGCAGTAACTAAGCCTATGACCGTTAAATTACCCGTGTCCATAAACGTTAGACTGTTAAGGATCTGAAAAATGTTTTCTTACCTGATATCGCCAACAGACCACGTACGACCCCTTCCTCTGTTCATATTCCAGCTTTTGTTCTTCATTGACATATCAACTAAAATTCGCTCAAAATTTAAGAATTCAACAGGCGGATATAAAATAATCCTGGTCTTACCGAGTAATAATCAATGCAAACAGCAGCTGCTCACACCAACCGAGAGTAACGGACGTATTTTCAAACTTAAAATAGGCGCGCAGAGCCGCGCACATTCTCATTGGACAGTTTCCTGGAAGACAGACAGATTAACCAATCATGCTCAAAGTAAAACGGAGAAACAACCAATAACAATAGCAATAGTTTGCGCGAGTGAACATAGCTGTGTATTACGTTTTATTTGCAGTCTGTATTATTATTTAATTAATGCATGCAATGTAAACTGTTAGGCAAGCACCCAGCAAACATGCCAGTGCGGGCCCACTGTGGGTAAGTGTGGGTTTTCTGTGGGACAGTGTGGGCTAGGGCAAACCCTTTGGGGCCCCATATGGGCTTTCTGAGGGCAAGCCCACAGTGGGCTTGCCCACAGAAACCCCTCAAGGGCCCCTAGTGGGTTAGCCCATGTGGGGCCCATAGCAGTTTTGCCCATTAGGGCCCCCATGAGAGTTTACTGTGGGCAACCCACAGTGGGCTTGCCCACAGAAACCCCTCAAGGGCCCCTAGTGGGTTAGCCCATGTGGGGCCCATAGCAGTTTTGCCCATTAGGGTCCCCATGAGAGTTTACTGTGGGCAACCCACTGTGGGTTTGCCCACAGAAAACCCCTGAAGGGCACCTAGTGGGTTAGCCCATGTGGGGCCCAAAGCAGTTTTGCCCATTTGGGCCCCCATGAGAGTTTACTGTGGGCAACCCACAGTGGGTTTGCCCACAGAAAACCCCTTAAGGGCCCCTAGTGGGTTAGCCCATGTGGAGCCCATAGCAGTTTTGCCCATTTGGGCCCCCATGAGAGTTTACTGTGGGCAACCCACAGTGGGTTTGCCCACAGAAAACCCCTTAAGGGCCCCTTGTGGGTTAGCCCATGTGGGGCCCATAGCAGTTTTGCCCATTTGGGCCCGCATGAGGGTTTACTGTGGGCAACCCACTGTGGGTTTGCCCACAGAAAACCCACACGGGCCCCCAGGCAGTTAGCCCATGCGGGGCACATAGCTGTTTTTCACTATGGGGCCCCCACGAGGGTTTACTGTGGGCAACCCACCATAACAGTACATTGTTTTAAGTTGTTTAACAGTCATATGTTTTAAGATTAAAAGGTTTAAGATTAGAAGCTTAATCAAACTATTTAACGATCCCGTGAAATGTCATAAATGTTATTTCATTCAACAGTCCATAATTAACTAAAACGGCATATAATGGATTATGAGCATGTGCATTTAAAAAAACAAATTTGTGACTTATAAGGAATTATAAAAAATAATATGTAACTATATATTGTAATGCAGTAGGTCTTAATGAGTCTTTATAAATATATTTATAGAATAGTAATATTGCTCATAAATAAGTATAAATGGTGCTATAATTCATTATAAGCATGGACTGCATAGAAAGTGTTATGTATTTATTAAATAAAATTAACTTATTTGTCACAATAAAAACAATGGAAATGGTTTACTGATTTGTTTTGGTATTCATTAGTGATGTATATTTATTATAATAAAATGATTTATTATTGATACTAATAAATACATCACTGATGTAACGACTGAGACCAATCAGACACAATAGCCGCGTTTCCACTGTCGGGCCAGTGCTAGGCCAGGGCTTTAAACGGGCCGTGCCGGGCTAATAGCCTCGGGCCAGTAGCACCGGGCCTGCGTTTCCACTGTCGGGCCAGAATCTCCACAGCGCGTCACTAAAACACGCCCGTAACACCTCTCTCTGGAACAACGTCACACTAACCCATCATTTCACCAACAAATGGAAGTTTTATCAGAAAACTAATCAGAAAGAAATCACTGGAAACAGCGTGCATCGCAAAACAAACATGATAAAAGCGGCCGTTTGCTGGCATTTTTGTTGTTTACTTGAATATTTAAAACCCAAGCATCGATGTTTTACCACATGTTTACAATCAAAAGTGATACATTGATCATAATTAATTAATTTATGTCAAAATTGCACATTAGTCACACAGAAATAAATTACCGTTAGGTCTATTTCACAAAAGAAAGAGGACACACTATACTTATTCAGTTGAGGCTGTTTCTGTTTATTTGGTAGTTACAGGACATATATCACATTTAGAAAGAATGATAATTTCTACAAATATATGCCACCAAAAATACGACCTGAGGAGCGTTAGCACAGTCTCGACTTCCAGTAGGCTACAGATATTTTCAGTCAGAGAAACAGAGGAAAGCTCCTGAAAAAAAAGTTGCTTTTTTTATGATAGTTCGGTATAAAGAGACGAGACAGGCTACTGACAGATAAAATAAAAACATGATTGTGATAGCCTTTATGATTGGTCTGATTTCTTCAAGCGTTCACCATGTTTTTTTTTTACTGCGTATCTTCAATCGTTTTACTATGTTTACTATGGTAATGGTTAGATAGCGCACATAGTCTTTTGCATCGCGTATAAATATTTCTACCTTATACGGTGATCAGAATCCACATCGGATCACAAACAGTGCCTTATTCAAACATGAAATTGAGTTAAATCATTTTAAAAGTCTTTAATGCTGACAGAATCCATCGGCGCTCCTGTCTCTCGACTCAGGTAAACTCCGCCTTTGTTCGTAACCACTCCTCTAGCCTGAGCTGGCCCGCTTTGGCCCAAGGTATTCGACGGGCCAGAAATCCTGGCCGTTGGCCCCGAGTGAGCCCCGATCAAGCCCCGGAAGTGACAGTGGAAACGCGACTGGCCCTGGCACGCACTAGCACGGCCCGGCCCTGGCCCGACAGTGGAAACGCGGCTAATTATTTGTTATGGTTAACAAATACCTCACTCTAGGACTTGGGGCCCCATCCCCCTTGCGGGGATTTACCTCTATAAATTGGTACTTTGAAGATCGAAATGATTGTGTACATCGTAATTACTTGGTAATTTTATGACTTGCTGGCAACGTAACTACGTCGCATGCCCGTAATTTCATTACCATCATATTACCAACCCACGTCGTCAGTACGTCCTCCTAAGGTTATAATATAACCAACAACGTCGCAGATACGTACTCTAATCGTAATAACTTGGTAGTTTTATGACTTGCTGGCAACGAAACGTACTCGGTTACTAACGTAACCTCGGTTCTCTCTAGAGAGGGAACGAGTACTGCGTAATAGCTTACGCTAGGGGGAAAACTCTTTTCCACGAGATATTGAAGCCAAAAATTATCCTTAATTTTTTATTAATGTAAAATGCTTTGCAGCAGCAAGCAAACATAGGCGAAACAGCTCGCGCGCCTATTGGTTGCTCTGCAGCAAATGCAGCAGCCTATCGAGAGAGACTATGCGTGACGTAATGACCAATGGGGGCAATTCGCGCCCATATCGTCACGTCCCGCCAGAAGGGGCGTGGTCTCACCCTATAAATATGCTCGTTAGGCTGGTACAAGCTGGTTTTTATTGCTGAAGCGAACCAGAGCGTATTCCAAGCACGGCAAGATACGCAGTACTCGTTCCCTCTCTAGAGAGAACCGAGGTTACGTTAGTAACCGAGTACGTTCTCTTACGAGAGTATCTCTCGTACTGCGTAATAGCTTACGCTAGGGGAACATAATGCAACACGCCGTGCGTACAGGGATCCAACACCAAAGTCCCGGGGGCCGAAGCCCAGGGCTCATGTAGTGCATAATCATCATAAACTCACATAGAGTGGAGGAAGAGAGGCTGGAAGCGTCATTCCCTATAAAAAAGCACCCAGCGGGGCTATCATATGACAATAAAACGCGCAGCCAGGGTGAAAGCTTTCAGCCTGACCTGGGTGGCCATACGTGTGTCAACACTCATGGGGCTGCAGTAAACTCAGCATCTGGGCCGCACAGCGGGGCAGATAGCACTGAATTTTAGACCGCCAAAAGCTTAGCTTGTAAGGCGGGTACCTCCAGGTTATAGTATTTTATAAATGTAGACGGCGAGGCCCAGCCCGCGGCCGTACAGATATCTTGCAGGGAAACCCCGCTCGACCACGCCCACGAAGAGGCCACGCCTCTCGTGGAGTGCGCTCTGACACCCAAGGGGCACTGTAGGCCCTTCGCAGAGTAAGCGAGCGCAATGGCATCCACTATCCATCTGGATAGGCTCTGTTTTGAGGCGGCGAGTCCCTTGGAACGCCCGCCAAACAAAACAAAAAGCTGCTCCGTCTGTCTGAAAACAGACGAGCGTGACACATAAGCTCTCAATGCCCTGACGGGGCAAAGGAGACTCGCATCCTCCTCCTCACTGAGAACCGGAAGGGCGGACAGGGAAATTACCTGGGCCCTGAACGGTGTATTGAGGGATTTCGGGACATACCCGTGCTTTGGTTTGAGAATGACCTTCGAGTCATTAGGCCCAAACTCCATACACGACGCGCTTACTGAGAGCGCCTGTAAGTCCCCTATGCGCTTCACTGAAGCGAGAGCCATGAGAAACACTGTTTTGAACGACAGGTGTTTCATGTCCACCAGCTGGATTGGCTCGAACGGGGCGCCTTTCATGGCCTCCAGGACCGTGGAAAGGTCCCACGTCGGGACTGAAGGGGGCCTGGGAGGGTTCAGCCTCCGAGCTCCCCTAAGGAAACGCACGACTAAGTCGTTTTTCCCCAGCGACTGGCCAGACACCGGTTTTGCAAACGTTGCTATGGCCGCCACATATACTTTGAGCGTGGATGGGGTCCTGCCCTTATCCAGTAGCTCTTGAAGGAAGGAAAGCACTTCCGAAACCCCGCATTCCACAGGTGAAAAGCTCTGGGCTTGACACCATGCAGAGAAAACAGACCATTTCGAGGAGTAGAGCCGCCTGGTAGACGGAGCTCTAGCCTGCGCGATCGTGTTTAACACTCCTTCTGGGAGGCTAGCGGGTACCCGTTGATGGCCCATGCGTGCAGGGACCACAACCCCGGGCGAGGGTGCCAAATCGAGCCCTCCGCCTGAGAGAGGAGGTCTCTCCTCAATGGTACAGGCCATGGGGCAGTGCTGGCCAGCTGCATCAGGGCAGGGAACCACGTCTGGTTTGTCCAGAGCGGAGCTACGAGCAGCACCGGTTTGGGCACTGGGCATCCGTTCTCCCTGATTCGTTCCAACACCTGAGGCAGGAGCGAGACAGGAGGAAAAGCATATAGGGGGCAGCGGGGCCGAACATGAGCCAGCGCGTCCTTGCTTTTCGAGAAAAACTCCGGGCAATGAGCGTTTTCGTGGGACGCGAATAGGTCCACCTGTGCTCTGCCGAACGTTTTCCACAGCAGCTGGACCGTCTGCGGGTGCAGCGACCATTCCCCTGGTGGAACATTGTTCCTGGACAGTCTGTCTGGTCCCACATTCAGGTGACCAGGCACATGCGCTGCTCTTAGTGAGAGCCGGTTGTGCTGAGCCCAGACCAGGAGGCGTTCCGTCAGCCTGTGAAGGTTTCGTGACCTGACGCCGCCCTGGCGATTTATGTATGCCACCACTGACATGTTGTCCGACCGGACCAAGACGTGGTGGCCTGTTACCTGGGGACAAAAACGCCGTAGCGCTTTGTCGACTGCTATCATCTCCAAGCAGTTTATGTGAAGGAGCTTTTCCCGTTCTGACCACAGGCCAGCTAGCGGTCTGCCCTCGAGCAGCGCTCCCCACCCCGAGGTGGAGGCGTCCGTAGACACCACCTTCACACTCGAAACGGTCCCCAGACTCACACCTGACTGATACCAGTCGGTTTTTTTCCAAGGTTCCAGAGCTGAAACACACTGAAGGTCGACCCTGAGGCGAAACAGACCCGCTGTCCATGCCCTGGGTGGAACCCGCGCTTTCAGCCACATCTGCAGTGGGCGCATGCGGAGCAAGCCCAACTGGAGTACAGAGGCTGCTGAGGCCATCAGCCCCAGCATTTTCTGAAACCTTTTGAGCGGAACTATCGCGCCGTGGCGGAAGGATTTCGCGCTGCGCTGAATATTTAGCCCGCGCTCTGGTGACAGGCGTGCTGTCATGGACAGCGAGTCCAACACGGTTCCCAGAAAGGAAATTTTCTGACTGGGAGACAGTGAGCTCTTCGCCCAATTGACTGTGAGGCCCAGCTCCTCGAGGTGCTCGAGTAATGCGGCCCTGTGTTCTATGAGCTCCGATCGTGATCGAGCTAGAATCAGCCAATCGTCCAAGTAGTTCAGGACTCGCATGCCCTGAAGTCTCAGGGGTGCGAGCGCCGCGTCCATGCACTTCGTAAATGTACGAGGTGCTAGGGACAGGCCGAACGGCAGGACTGTGTATTGATATGCCTGGCCCTCGAAGGCGAATCTCAAGAATCGCCTGTGATGGGACGCTATTTGTATTTGGAAATAGGCGTCTTTCAGATCTATCGACATAAACCAGTCCCCGTGGCGCACTTGCGCGAGGATTTTCCTGGTCGTAAGCATTCTGAACTGGCGTTTGACAAGCACTCTGTTCAGCTGTCGTAGATCTAAAATGGGTCTGAGACCCCCATCCTTTTTCGGTACCAGAAAATATCTGCTGTATAGGCCCCCTTCGCTCTGAGCCTGAGATAAAGGTTCTATAGCCCCTTTGCTCAGTAGTTTCGCTATCTCGGCACGAAGTAGATGAGACACTTCGTTTTTCACCGTAGTTTCGACACGCGCCGTATAACGGCGCGGGCGTTGAGCGAATTGTAGCGAATAGCCTCTCTTTATAGTGTTCAGCACCCATTCTGATACCCCGGGAAGCTTTGACCACGCATCTGCGTGAATAGCTAGAGGCAGAATGAAATCCGGGCTCTGATCGCGGCAAAACGGCAGCTTGAGAGCCCGGGCATACTGGGAACACAACACCGTGTTTACAGCGTTCGAGGCGGGGGGCGCGCTGATCACAGCGGGCGGCCTGGCCGCGCTCAGCTTTTTTCTGGCAGATTGTGCAGAAAAAGCGAGCGGGGGAGATCCCGTAGGAATCGGCGTGTCTGTGAGAAAATGTGGGCGCGGGGCTGCGGGCACATTTATTACACTGAAAACATTGTCGGTCATGGCCGACTGAATGTGTGTTGGTTTCGTTTTTACAGAAACCAAGGGACACGCAGCATGTAGTGTGAGCGGGCATGGTGACATGGGCGTGTTTACTACATTGTTTGCACAATCGACCTGAGTCGATTTTATTTGTGCTAGCCCTGCACCGTGGCGGGCTGTGTCTGTGTGTGGGAATGGGCACTGGGTGGGCATTCTTACAACACTCATAACACCATCGGCCGTGGCCGGAACACCAGAAAATGCACTCTTTATTGGATTTATCTGGGTAGCCGTAAAAACGGCTTTTGTGCGCAGGCAAACGGGCTGAGACACCGGCTGGCTCACTGCGAAATACACTGGGACAGTCGCGATGTTTGGAACTGACCGAGCGAGAAGTTTTGGTGGAAATCCGGCCGCAGCGGGATCTGAACACCGTCGCTTTCCTAGAATGGCTAGGAAGATTTTGAGGCCTCGGGCTTGATCTCAATCCTCGGCCGGGGCCCGCGCTGAGGGGGGCGGCGTCCAGCAGAGCGAGAGCGCGGTCTTTGGTCTCGGGCGTGGCGGCGCTGTGAAGCGGCGGCGGCGGGCGGTGCAGGCTGCGGCTGAGAACTGCGAGCAGACGGCTGTTTTGAGCGACCTGCAGCGGAGCTCGAGCGCTTCGGAAGGAAGTGCTTCATGGCCTGCGAAGTCTTTTGCACCTCCATGAATCTGTCCGCGAAATCTTTGACGGCAGATCCGAAAAGGCCCGCTTGTGAAATGGGCGCGTCGAGGAACACAGAGCGCTCGGCTTCCGTCATCTCGGACAGCGTCAGCCATAAGTGTCTCTCAGCCACGGTGAGAGAGGCCATGTTTCGTCCTATGGCCTGCGCAGCGGCTTTAGTAGCGCGAAGAGCGAGGTCTGTAGCGCTTCTCAGGTCCGCCACGCAGATCGCTCCGGGTCCTTCCTCGTCCAATTTAAGGAGAAGGTCGGCTTGGAAGATCTGCAGGATAGCCATAGTGTGCAGCGCTGAAACTGCTTGCCCGGCGGCGGTGTAAGCGCGTCCGTGCATGGCTGACGTCACTCGGCAGGCTTTAGATGGTAGCGTCGTGTGAGCGCGCCGTCCAGCGGAGGGCGGGCAGAGATGAGACGCTACAGCTGGTTCCACAGGAGGAACAGAAAGGTATCCTCTGTCCTTCGCGCCATCCACCGAGGAGAAAGCAGCAGAGGCAGAGGTACGCAGCCTGGCGGAGAAGGGGGCGTTCCACGATTTAGTCACTTCCTCGTGAAGTTCCGGGAGGAAGGGCGTGGGCCGCGATTTTGTCGGAGCCTCGTCATTTCCGAGAAAGCGTCCGTCCATTCTGTTGCGCGGCGGTTGCGCGGGCGCCTCCCAATCGAGGCCGATGCTTTCCACGGCCTGAGAGAGCAGACGCATCAGCTCACTCTCAATGCCGGCTCTCTTACCAGTGGTCTGGCGGGAAACGCTAGCGGAGGGGAGATCCACGGAGCTCGCCCAATCCTCGCTATTGGATGCCAGAAGAGAACACGCCTCGGTGGGTTCGTCAAACTCGTGGATGGACGCGGCGGCAGGCGGCGGCCGTTGTCCGTCAGTGAGCGACTCGAGCGAAGCCGGCGAAGCTGGCGGGCGAACCGGCGAGCTTTGGCGGGCTGGAGAAAGCTCGGGAGCGCGCTGGGCGCGGCGCTTGTTGCGGCGCGGCACCACGGCGGGCTGCGGTGAAGGCTCGGAGAATGATGCCAGGCGAGTCCTCAGAGTCACCATAGGCAAAAGCTCGCAATGAGGGCATCCGCCGTCAGCGAGCGCGAGAGCCACGTGATCCTCACCCAGGCAGGAAACACAGATGACGTGCCGGTCTCCATCGCTGAGCGGGGCGCGGCACGAGCCACAGGAAGGCATCTTTAAAAAGACGCAGCTCTTTTGTGAGAGAAGTGTGAGTCGCGTCAAGTAAGCGAGCAAACACTCTCAACAGAGTAAATACACACAGAGTATGAAAGGATATAGAACGCCGGAAAGCGCAGCAGGTACGGCAGTTGAAGGCGGCGAGGCCAGCGACTCCAGAGCTCGTCCCGCTGAAAGGCTTGCTTCGACGGCGCGGCTTCTCACTCCGGATCCAGCGATGCGTGTGCTTCGCTGAAGAGGTAAAAATCAGCTTGTACCAGCCTAACGAGCATATTTATAGGGTGAGACCACGCCCCTTCTGGCGGGACGTGACGATATGGGCGCGAATTGCCCCCATTGGTCATTACGTCACGCAGAGTCTCTCTCGATAGGCTGCTGCATTTGCTGCAGAGCAACCAATAGGCGCGCGAGCTGTTTCGCCCATGTTTGCTTGCTGCTGCAAAGCGTTTTACATTAATAAAAAATTAAGGATAATTTTTGGCTTCAATATCTCGTGGAAAAGAGTTTTCCCCCTAGCGTAAGCTATTACGCAGTACGAGAGATACTCTCGTAAGAGAACTGCAACGTCACGGGCCCGTAATTTCATTACCATCTTTCATTTAAAGTATGCTTTCATATTCTCTTTTAATGTAAAAAAAAAAAAGTAAAAAATTTTTTTTTACATGGGTCATAGAACTACACAATGATTTTTAAATTCATGATTTAAAATTAATGATATTTTAAATTGTTAAATGTTTTAAATCTAGATGTTTATTTAAATGCTGCGTGCCTTTTGAATTGTTCTATGGTTTCAATGCGCGTGCGCGTAAACATTGAGTCGCATTCAAAGCTGTCTGATAGGCCTATTTCACAAGATGGCCCCCGAGACCGGAAGTAGGGTAAACTCTTTTCCGGTGAAAGCGCTAGCAGTTACAGTCGGAGGACAAATGCGGAAACTATAAGCGGTTTAGTCCAGTTGCTTACCTTTTTTATGGTGTTTATGTCAACCCAAAGAAGAAACAACCCTATTTATCACTTCACAGCTTTCCGTGTCTTACGGGTTTTCATGGAACAACTGGGGAGAGGTTAAATCACGCCAGACACAGACGGCAAAAAGACTTCTGGTCGCACCGCCCGCCCGAATCGCCATTCATTTTCAAAATGGACTTTGAACAGCTTGTTTTCTCTCCCAGTCATTCATATAACGTTATCTGACAAAAGTAAGAATATCAGATGTTGTCCGTTTTGGTGATAGTTTTCAGGGAGTTGTGAAAAGATCGAAATTGGACAAATTCTTGACGTTTGCTTAGTGCTTACATAAAAAAAGTTCCATTCATTTTTGGCATGACACTTGATGACTAAGCTCACATTTAACGTTAATATATTGAAAAACAATAAATAAATAAATTGAAATGATGTCTGATTGTTGGCTATGAGTTAAATCTAGTGGCTTTTGTTAAAAAAAATCATGTTATTAAGTGTTAGTCCAGGAGATTGCAGCAATCTTCCACTACTAGATTATGGCTCCTTTTTCATGTTACCATGAATGAAACTAAGAATTGTACATTTTTACAGTGAATTTGACCTAACGTTGCTAGTATGTCTAATAATGAAATTAAGGCAAATAAAAAAATATTTAGACTAAAAACATAAATGAAGTGATTGATTTTACATGTTTTAAAAAAAAAATCTTGTTACAAAATAATATTTAACTGTCTGGGGTCCCCTTATGAAAAGAAAATATTCCCTATATGAATGATCAATATATGAAATGGTTTAACAGTATATTTGAAAACATACAGAATAATATATGGTGTTAATATATTACAATATATTGAATGAAACATGTCATTCAAGTCACTTTTTGCATAGAAACAAGTAATTTTCATATATTTAAAAATGTGAGAATAGATTTACTAATATATAATGTAATTTTATATTCAGTAATACACTAAAAAATATATACAGGGATTAAAGTTATCCGTCGCTACGACGGACTTCCGTTAATATCAGGTTTCCCCCTGTCCTTATGTCTTAATCACCCTTTTCATTATTTTAAGGCCGTAAATATGCTTATATTTCTCAAATAGTGTAATAAATGTCTTAATTTTAGTTCGAATGGGTCGGAAGGACGAGGTGTTCACCCGCTTAGGGAGATGTGATCAAAGCCCCCAGCTAGAAATGTTACGTTCCCAGGACGTTCTCAGAACGTCCCCACTGGTGTCAAGGACGTCGCCTAGCAACGTTCCGGGAACGTTCTGAGACGGTCGCGATGTGGAGTTCTTTAAAGGGGCGGAGGACGTTATTTTGCGGACCTTCACGGAACATTCGGGACGTTCTCGAAACGTTTAAGGGACCATGTTTTATTTGGAAATGAGAACGTTCTCAGAACGTCCCCACTGGTGTCAAATACGTCGCCTAGTAACGTTCCGGGTCCGGGAACGTTCTGAGACGGTCGCGATGTGGAGTTCTTTAAAGGGTCAGGGGACGTTATTTTGCGGTTCTTCACGGAACATTCGGGACGTTCTCGGAACGTTTAGGGGACCATGTTTTATTTGGAAATGTGATGTTCCTAGAACGTTCTAAGACCGTCCCCACTGGTTTCAAGGACCTGCATAGGGAACCAAACTAGAATGTAACTGCAGAAACTGTTCTTCTTGCAGAACCTTAATCAGGAATAAGCATGCACGTTTAACACAATCAAAGATAAAATACAAAGCAGGGATCCTTCATTTATATATTTATTTTGTGTGAACAAAAACAGATTATAGTTTAATATTAATGTGGTCATGCATAGGAAGCATACAGAAAATAAATCCAGTAAATAAAAAAAATCTAAGTTTTTCCAAATATTAGGTAACAGTAGTAGCTATTATTATATACAGTGAGTGATACAGAAACAATATTAAATATATACAGTGTGTGTGTGCGTGTATGTCAGTCACATCCTCAGGAGGTGCCCGAAATTCTTCTTCTGGTGCCTGGAAAAAATCAAACATATATTTACCAATCACTTCAACTACTTTTTAATTACTTTTTACTTCACTTTGGTGTATAAGTAAATAAGTGAAGGGATAAATCAAAACAGTTTTTATTCTAGAGAGAGAGAGAGAGAGAGAGAGAGAGAGAGAGAGAGAGAGAGAGAGAGAGAGAGAGAGAGAGAGAGAGAGAGAGAGCTGATGAAGCAAGTTTATTCTTAAGTGCTTTGTTCTAATCGCGTTATTGAATAGTGTCTGTAAACTGCACAAAGACTGTTTTTTTTGTAAGTGAATATTTGTAAGTGACGTCACTGGTTAACTGTACTAGCTTACTTCCAATCACCCATTGACAAATTACCAGCAAAACAAAACTATCAAAAACTGTTATCAACACAAAGATGTGGTTAAAACCCCAAACTTATATATAACAAGAGCTCCAGTGTAACGTTACTCTTCTGAAAACGGTTGAGATGCTAACGGACTTTTTCGAAGACACAAAACCATTTCTGTAAAGTAAATATTCAACAGAAGCGTATCAATTACACGTAAGAAAGGTGTCAGGAACGTTTGTATGTATTATTTGTGTGATTTTGTTAACTAAAATTACCTGAAAGCAGTGAAAACAACAGCGAGAGACGCTATAGTTTTGCTGTTTGTCAGTTGATGAGTGTCCTCGTTTCCATGGTTTCCATCTGCTCGCGCGCGCTCCGGTCTTTGAATGCGACTCGAATGTTTACGCGCACGCACATTAAAACCATAGAACACTTCAAGGCACGCATTTAAATACACATCTATAATTTAACATATAACAATTTAAAATATCATTAATTTTAAATCATGAATTTAAAACTCATTGTGTAGTTCTATGACCCATTCACTTGAAAAATGCTTTATTTTTTATACCATCACATTGCTTTTATTTTTATTATATATAGCCGATTTGTAAAAGCACTAAAGACTGCTTTACATAAATGAAAGATGGTAATGAAATAACGGGCCCGTGACGTTGCAGTTTCGTTGCCAGTAAGTCATAAAATTAGCAAGTTGATTATGTATCTGGAACGTCCCCCTAAAGTCACATTGGAAACGTTATTATATGACCAACAGAGGACCGTATGGAAACGTTCTGTTAACGTCCCAAATGTCCTCTTTGTAACGTTTTTGTGTGACCATATTATCACCAATATCGAACGTCACCCTAAAGTAATAACGGGAACGTTATTATATGACCAACAGAGAACCGTATGGGAACGTTCTGTTAACGTCCCGAATGTCCTCTTTGTAAAGTTGTAGTGTGACCATAGAATAACCAGTATGGAACGTCCCCCTAAAGTCACATTGGAAACGTTATTATATGACCAACAGAGAACCGTATGGAAACGTTCTGTTAACATCCCAAATGTCCTCTTTGTAACGTTTGCTATGTGACTATAAAATACCCCAAATAGAACGTCCCCCTAAAGTCATATAAGGAACCTTGAACTGCAGCACTTTCATAACCAAAAGAGGACGTTCTATGAACGTCCCTAATGTTCTGTAAAGGTTCGGAACTTTCGTTACCTTTAGAGAACTTTTAGGGAACGTTGCACAAGGTCGCGAGAACGTCACCTCCTACGTGGGCCTGGACTGGAGCAAAAGCCCGTTCCTCTCTGCACAGAAGCGATCTGTTATCACTCCGCTCCTGATCCACTCCGGGTTTTCCAGTCCCACTCACGGGAAAAACTGCTCCGTGTTCAAACAACTTTAAAAATGATTCCAATATGTTTATTTTTTTAAACCACAAACGTCTGAATTTATAAGACTATATGTAACGGTTTGGAAAGTATTTTACACGTTTAATAAATGTCCCAGCTGCCCTTGCTTGCACAAGTAAACAGCAGGCCTGGCAAAGCGCACCCGGGTAAAAAGGAAAGAAAGTTACAGAAAACAACTTCTACAAACAATTTTAATTTGCCAACAGGTAATAATAATAAATAAAAGTGCATGACGTGCAAATCGGGTAACAATCAAGTGCAATATAAACATGTTTTGTCAGGGCATCAGTCCCGAACCGGCATCAACACTCCATTTCAACATCTGCTTCCTCCTTCACACGCGCCCGGCGTGATTTAACTTCTCCCCGGTTGTTCCCGCAAAACACGAAAAGCTGTGAAGTGATCAATAGGGTTGTTTCTTCTTTGGGTTGAAACATAAAAAGGTAAGCAACCGCTTTTAGTCTCCGCATTTGTCCTCCGACTGTAACTGCTAGCGCTTTCACCGGAAAAGAGTTTACCCTACTTCCGGTCTCGGCGGCCATTTTTGTGAAATAGGCCTATTCAAAGACGCACGCACGCGAGCAGATGGAAACCATGGAAACGAGGAAACCTCATCAACTGACAAACAGCAAAACTAGCGTCTCTCCCTGTTGTTTTCACTGCTTTCAGGTAAGTTTAGTTAACAAAATCACACAAATAATACATACAAACGTTCCTGACACATTTCTTACGTATAATTTATACGCTTCTGTTGAATATTTACTTTATTGAAACGTTTTTTTGTCTTCGAAAAAGTCCGTTAGCATCTCAACCGTTTTCAGAGGAGTTAAGTTTACGTTACACTTGAGCTCTTGTTTTACTTAAGTTTGGGGTTTTAACCACATCTTTGTGTTGATAACAGTTTTTGATAGTTTTGTTTTGCTGGTAATTTGTCAATGGGTGATTGTAACCTGAAAGAATTCACTGTAACGTACTGTTAATCAGTGACGTCACTTACAAATATTGACAGCTGGTTCCACAGGAGGAACAGAAAGGTATCCTCTGTCCTTCGCGCCATCCACCGAGGAGAAAGCAGCAGAGGCAGAGGTACGCAGCCTGGCGGAAAAAAACCCTCCACAACAAAGGGGGAATTGTTTAATCATGATAATAATTTCATATGCATTTATTGCACAATATATATTGCCTTAAGATTATATATATATATATATATATATATTCTTTATCTTTTCTGCATTTCATCTCTAGCTTTCTTCCTTGTAATGGACCCTATGTTCTATTGTAAATCCTATGTAACATTGTTGGCTCTGTGACACATTGCATGTTATGTTCTAGAAGATCATCATGCTGATGGCCTGCTGCACCCCGTCCAAGACAATCTCCACGGCTATGAACTCGACTAGTAAGCAAAACCTCAAACATACTGTTCAAAATTTGGGGGTCTGTAGGATTAAAGGACAACTCCGGCGCAAAATGAACCTCGGGTGTAATAACACATTGGTACAGACTAAATCGTTCCCTGAGATTTGTTTTCATGATAATCGAATATAAAGAGTTTTATCTCTAAAAACAGTTTAGCTTATAACGCTAGTATATTGGGCATCGAGTAAGCAAAAAGAGATCGCTAGTTAATACCATTAACAAGACTCAAATTAGCCCCACACTAACACGGCAGCATAATGAGTGTCCTTACATGCAAACCGAAGCATTGAGAACTTTGTAAGTGTATAGACAGTTTAATAAGAAGATACTTTACAAAGACAGTACAGTTAGCGCATACAGACAGCAGCCATCTTGGAAAACAGTCTCGGTTCCCATCAACCGAGAAAATTGTGGAGTGGCCTAATGATTTCACTGCAGTGAGGGCCTTGAATTTTGTTGAATATAGATTGACTTTGTGTCTTAATGCTTCAACGTTTTTAAAGTGGATTTACAGCCTTTACTTTTAAATTGAATCACATATTTTCTTCTCAAATAAGCATATGAGATAGTTGTCAATATAGTATATGGTCAGAAAATCACTGTCAGGGCAGCATTTCAAACAGACAAAAAGGACAATGTCACCCTTAAAAGCCAAGCCAAAAGAGGACATATCAGCACACAAGATTCAAGAGTCCTTTCACACCAACAGGCAGACAGGCATTATGAGGTTAGTGTCCAGCATTCTTGAACCTGGTTGTCTTGCGGAAAAACTGTCCCAGAGCATGATGATCCGAGACTTGAGGCTGCAGCACACTTGCCAGACAGCAGCAGCTACAGTGCACGGGGTGGGGTCTGAAAATGTTGCCACTCAATTTTTTCTCTGCCACTTATGAAATTGTTACAGAACACTTCAGAATTGTAAACACTGAGTCAGTGGTACCTGACAGTAGAAACACTGGATATAGGATGCATAAACAATCACTGACTATTCTTGATTTAATTTTATATTAAACTTAAGCTGTGCAATTATTTCATGGACAATAACTGTATATTTAGTTACACTGTGCAACAATATCTCCTGCTGTATTCATCCATCTTTCAAGGCAATATTTTTAGATCTGTTTCTGTAGTATAACACACAGTAATTATTATGTTCAATTTTTATTTACAGCATATCTGCATGAAAGGTAGCCTACATAGCTGTTTTTTATTTTTATTTTATGTATATATTTTTTATCTATCACTCTTGGATCTGCACTTGTTGAATCTTAAGCTGATGTGGCCAGCAAAGTTTATCTTGGCTTCTGAAAAATATCTGCATTGGTGGCAGGGGACTTGGAAGTTTTACATTTACCCTGTATTTGATAGGTGTGAGGTGCTAACCTAACCCAAACCCTATACATTAATGGTAAAGTAATGTAGATATATTGGATAGTTGCTTTTATTTACTATAAAACAATGTTTATATAAAGTGAACTCCTTGAATTAAAAGTATGTAGATATATTGGATAGTTGCGTTTAATTACTATAAAAGTAAGTTTATTCAAAGTAAACCTATACAATAATGTGAAAAGTACGTGTTTTACATGTAAAAATCTGTACTTTGACCGGGGAGTTCTTGTGGATGTAATTGATAATGTTATGAATTTACCAAAGAATACTGTGTAAAAACAGAAGACTTCATTTAATTGTATAATTGTAAGGTATTTCTGCAATAATTTCCAGTTTATATGCAGATTTATTCATTTGTTTAATGTTCTACAGACATTTTTTTAATGAGATTTTCTTTTCATTCTATAGCAGTGGAACTGTAAAAATACAGAAAATGTTTACAGTAAATATCTGTATTTTAAAAAACAGAATTATTCCGTAGAATAACTTAAGGTTTTTTACTGTAATTTGACGGTAAGTGTTTGGCAACTTTGCTGCCAGACTTTTTACCGTTTTTTTACGATTGTTTTTTTTACATGTATTTACCTTAAATTTAAGGTTTCACAGTAAAAAAACACATAGTTGTCTTAATTTTAAATAAGTGATTTTTTTTTGTCTTTTTACATAGAATTTAATGTAATTTAACATTCAAGCCAATTAAAAAAAAGAATAATCCTGTAAAAAAAACTATAATTTCTCTTTATATGAGTTTACAGATTATTACTTTTATTTTATGGTTAATGTTTTTAATAAAAGTTTTTTTCTGTATTTTAATGACATTTACACGTAATGTTAAAAAACAGAAAATATCTGTAAAATAATACAGTATATTTCTGTGAATTTTTTTTTTTTTTTACAGTGTATATAATAATATATGTGTGTGTCTATGTTCAGTCCACTGGCCACTGTGAGTGCCTGTACCCATGACAACCCGTGTAGAAAAGCAGAGCATGCAGCATGTTTTATAAGGGAAAGGCTTTACTAAGCATTTCTAGGACTATCTAACTACTACATGCTGATTTTTCTCAAAGTAGGAATGTTTACAGGATGTAATCTGTCTGTGTGCCTGTCCCTCATCTCTTCAGTTGGCTCAGAGGAATGCATGTAGGGGATGGAGTTAATCTGAAGGGGGAGTGCCGGAGGACAGAGTCTCAGACAGCAAGCCAACATCGAATAAACATTGTTTTTCCATCTGAATCATCATTATGGTTGATATTGAAATTTCAATGCAAAATTAATGTTGAATCACCATTATCCTGTCGATGAAAACCTGATGTTATTAATGTTGATGGCAACGATATTGGAACAACATTGATCTAAAATTATCTTTATAATTGATTAAGCATTGATATTTGGTTTACCGGGCGATCGCTGAATGTGTTGAAAAGTCATTGATTTATAGTTGACCGGGAAACGACGCTGTTGTTGAAAAGTCATCGGCATATAGTTGAGGGGGACATATGATTGTAAATGCATCGATATATAGTTGACCGGGAAATATGATTGCAAATCAATAGATTTTTGGTTGACCGGGAGATCAACTGGTGTTATACCAACGTAACGTTACTGCACCGGGCACAGCTCATTTCTGGACCTGGCACAAGCATAAAGGTAAGCTTGCTTAATGTTTGATATGAATGAATTGTACCAAATCAAATACTAGGCTGATCGTTAACATGATGGTTATAGTGTAACGTAACCGACGCAGTGCTGCAGTCACTAAAATAGATTTTTGTTTTACCACTGTGTAAAAATCTGCCAAGTAGGCTAGGCCTACTTTAAGTTAGCAAAACCTCCGAGTCCAGTCTATTTTTGTGATATTTAGCTCAAAATACATGTATGTAGCCTACCCATTGCTTGTGTCGTCAAATCTATTAACACAACACCGCTATTTCTTCTGACCGCCGGAGAACACCGACGGAACCAACGCTAGCAGTGCTCCACCTAGCGCTACCCACAGAAGTGACTGCGGCGGGCCAGAATTACACAAGACATGACTTACTTTACTTTATTCAATGCAGAACTGTCTCGAGTTGTAACTGGGAATGCCGATTAGACCATCTCGTCGTAATACAAATCCAAAATATGAATGTACTAGTGCTTATGCGATATCACGATTTTTGCGCGAACTATAATAGCGCCTGACAATCAGGCCTGGCGTGAAGGGGGGACTTGGGAGGGCTTAGCCCCACATTACATACTTCATCTCGCGGCACGAATTTAACAAAACAAATAAATTTATGGAGCCAGATCAGACTCATTAATAATTCACGCAAAAAATACGATTCACACATGCGTAGACAATTTCACATGCGTGAAACCTAATTCACGTACACACAAAAAAAATTCACGTGCGTGAAAAAAAAACATATTCACAAAAAGCAATTTACATGCGCAAAATAAAATTATATATTCATAAAATACATTTCACAAATACAAAACACAATTCGTAGATATACAACTGTGCACAAAAACCTTTGAATCTTTCAAATGTACGAGTGTGTCCTTGAATTTGAATGTGCAAATCGTCATTCACGTACGAATCGCCTTGGATGTGTGTGTGTGTATTTTTGAGACTTTCCTGGCAGCGCTTACTCGTAAAACAGAGCAGTCGTACTCTTCTGCCAATCAGATTTAAGCTCATCAATCGACCAATCAGTATCACGTGAGGGCGGGTCTACCTGCATGTTACGTCATCAGCTTTCGACCAGTTCATGGCTGAGCAGAGGTAAGTGCAGTTAATCGTTCATTTCTGTGTTAACTGAAGTTAGAGATCAGTTGAAGCAATAGTTTATGAACTATTAACTGATGTAAGCAAGTGTTGTTGTAATCAGATGTCCCATATCGTGTCAAAAATGAAGAAGGATGATGCTTGTTTTGTTGTATTTTAGACAGCTCTCAGCTACAATCATCACGCTAATGATTGCAAAACAATCATCTGTGGTCAATACCCACCCTAGCTCTCTCAGCACTGGCCTCATCCAGATTGTTCTTATAATGGTGAATAGACCTATTTAATGAGCACCCAGTGTTTATTTGCTATTTGTGTATGTTGTTAAATTATTATTAACACTTGTTTCCCTGCATTTTTCAGGATTACTCCCCTTTGGTGTGACATCTGGATAGCAGTCACAAACATCTTAACTCATGTTGTTTCTTTATTCTCTTTTATACTTTTGTTTTTATGTCTTAATTGGTAACACTTTACTATAACGTTTCATTAGTTAACATGAACTAATAATGAACTGCACGTAAACAGCCTTTAATTATTTTTTGTTAATGTTAATTTCAGCATTTACTAATACTTAATTAAAATCTTGTTAACATTAGTTAATGCACTGTAAAGTAACAATAAACAGCTATATTTTTAACTAACGTTAACAAAGATTATCAAACACCGCAACAAATCTATTGCTCATGGTTAGTTAATATACATTAAGTAATGTTATTGTACCATATTACCAATATTCAACATGCATTTCCTTATGTTTTGTGCTGTATTGTCATCTTAAGGTTTTTAAATAAGGTTTTTTATTGTCATCTTAAGGTCTCACAGGACAATATTGTGAAGCATTAATTTTACTTTGCTTAGTAAAATAGGCAAATCTGATTTTGTGCTGATAAGACAAAGGTACTTATCATAGAGAGGCAATTAAGATTATGCGACTAAGATTACTCAGTAAACTCTATTCAAATACCATCACTTAATTTCCCACGTCCTCTGTCTGCACCTCTCGTACTATAGGTTTTTACTATTTTAAATATCAGGACAAAATCTGATATGTCCTAACAGAGAGGTCTACTGATGACTGGATTGAACACAATTCATTTGTTCACTTTTCACTTGATGTATTTCACGTATATTTATATACTTTAAAAGCAAAGCAGACTCTGACTGGATCTCACAACTCTGGAAGAGATGTATATTTCTCTGTACTGAATGTTCATGATCTTCATATGTAACAGGAACATTAATCATGATCAAGTCATTTTATATATATTTTATTCCCAAAGAATTTCGGAAACTTTCAAATTAATAAAACGTGTACATCAAATTGAACTATGTCTTTGAATCTTTTCATTCTGACAAGAACATTTAATAATGCATGCATAGCAGGGCTGTATTCCTAGAGCGTGTACATATAGTCCGCAGGAGACAAATGAATACAGTAACAATGCATCACTTTCAACCTCTTGTTGAAACAACTGTCAAAATGGTTGGCTTGCAACAGGACTGTTTTCAAAGATTTACAGTAGGAATGGTAAGATCACAGTTCTGGTTGTCTGCAACTTCATACATCGTCTGTCTCGGAAATCTGAAACAATAAAACTACATAATATATGATGCTTAAAACAAAACATGTCTCCTATATATGCACGTCATTACATACATTATCATCAGTTGAATGTGTGGTGGACAGGACATGAAAATCCATCAATACTAAAAATAAATGTTTATGTTCACATGTGGACTAAACAGCAGTTAATAAACTATTGCATCAACTGATCTCAAGCTTCTTTAACTTCAGTTAACACAGAAATGAACGATTAACTGCACTTACCTCTGCTCAGCCATGAACTGGTCGAAAGCTGATGACGTAACATGCAGGTAGGCCCGCCCTCATGTGATACTGATTGGTCGATTGATGAGCTTAAATCTGATTGGCTAAAGAGTACGACTGCTCTGTTTTACGAGTAAGCGCTGCCAGGAAAGTCTCAAAAATACACACACACACATCCAAGGCGATTCGTACGTGAATGACGATTTGCACATTCAAATTCAAGGACACACTCGTACATTTTAAAGATTCAAAGGTTTTTGTAAACAGTTGTATATCTACAAATTGTGTTTTGCATTTGTGAAATGTATTTTATGAATATATAATTTTATTTTGCGCATGTGAATTGCTTTTTGTGAATATATTTTTTTTTCACGCACGTGAATTTTTTTTCTGTGTACGTGAATTAGGTTTCACGCATGTGAAATTGTCTACGCATGTGTGAATCGTATTTTTTGCGTGAATTATTAATGAGTCTGATCTGGCTCCATAATATATAATCTCCTGTTTAACTTAAATGCAAATTTTTTGTATTGTGATTTTATTTTCTGTTTTAGGTGCTCTTACTCAGCAGATGGGGACAGCCGCCGTCACCCAATTCACATGTGCCAGACCGGGCAGGAGGGACTGGACGACCAAATATTCAGGCGTCAGAGGACATTGAAGTGTAAATAAAGAGTAGCCTACAAATAATTAAATAAAAAGGCTAATAAAAATTAATTTGTTTGTGTGGTGTGTTCAGTGTTTTATACAATATTTCAAATGTTCCATTACTTTTTAACATCCTGGCTGTAGATAAAGCAGGCTATTTAATTTATGGCATTACATTTAAAATTAACATTTAAAAACGATTGAAATTCCATTGAAATCACGTGGATCCTTAGTTCAGTGGAAATTTCAACATTGTTTCAATATTCCTGATAATTGAAATACCATTGAAATTCCGTTGATCTATGGACAGGATTTCAATGTTGTTTCAGCAGGGTGCAAAATGATGTAGAATCAACATCAGAGTTCGATGTTGATTCAATGACTTAATGTTGACAACGCAATGTTGATTTAACATAGTTTCAATGACTGTTTGCTATCTATATATGTGGACCCTGGGAAGCTGCTGCTTTTAGGCACAGTTGGACTCTGTTGGAACACTAGAGAACACATCTATACATTTCACCAGACTAACGGTGAGTCTCCTTTTTTTTGTTGCTCACAGTGCATTATGGGTAGGCCTATTCTCTAGAGCAGGGGTATTCAATTAAAATTCTAAGAGGTCCAGTTAGAGAAAATTTCATCAAGCAAAGGTCCGCAACATCACAATGACTAACGTTATCTAATGACTAAGCGTTATCATTCAGTGCCACAGCCTAGTAGTTGTATAAAAATATGTAAGTAGCCTAGTCAACAGACGACTGTCAAATAAAATAAAAGTCCAATTCAATAATATTTCAACAATATTTATTGTCAGTTTATTGAACTGTAGGGATCATAAATAATAAGTACTCTAACAATAAATTATCAATTTAAATAAAATAAAGGCTGCATTTAAAAATAAATGATAAATAAATAAAACAAAACAGAGAGCTTTTGAAAAATGTGCATCTCAAAATAAAGTGCTTAATTTTAGAAAAATTAAATAAAAAGTATAGCTTGAGTTTCCCTTTTACTTTTTAGTTAACTCCCTTTCACATCTTAAGTTTAAATTAATTTTAACTTAATTTTAACATTTTATAATAAACAATCTCAACACATATTAACAATTGAACAGCTTTAACACCTCCTTTTCTCTTTCTTTCCCTTTTATATCCCACTTCCCCACTTTCTCTTGCTTAGTGAGAAAAGTGAGCCCTTGCTTGTCCGGCCAGGATTTTAAATCTGGGCTGGAATGGTGTTAGGGCCATTCTCATACACATGTGTAGGTGCTCGTTGGTGAGCCTGGATCTATATTTGCTTTTAATAATGTTCATTGTGGAGAAAGCTGCCTCACAGTTGTATGTGGAGCCAAACATGGTAAAGATGTACAAGGCTACTTTCCTCAGACCTGGGAAAGCGGTCTCTGAGACCATTTGAAGCCAGAAAGTGGCAGGATCCGTTTTTCCAAAATGCTCTTTCAAGGCCACATCTGCTTGGAGATCGACCAGTTGCATCTGGAGAGGCCCAGCATTTGCCCACTTGAAGAGCAGTGTGACTTCCTTTGAGAACCCCCTGAGATCTGTGATGAGGAATTGGTTCTGAATGAACAGGGTGAGCTGCTGTCCAAAGCTGAAGCTGTCAAAACGCTTGCTGAAATTTACAATCAGCTTGTCAACAAAGTCAACAAAAGAAGACACCTCTCTCTCACCCTGAACCTGTTCCTTCACAGTTGGGAAGTGTGCACAGTCTCCCTGCAGGTCTTCCGTAAACAATGCAAGTTTCCTCTGAAAGGAACGGACAGCTGTCATCAGATCACAAACTGAATTGTCCTTGCCCTGTAGCTTTAAATTCAGTTCATTCAGGTGTGAAGTGATATCAACCAAAAAAGCCACAATATCCATCTTCTTGTCATCCTCCAAAAAGAGAGAAAATGTTGCTGCCTTCTGGCTCTTCAGCTGTGTCAAGAAAGCTGCGATTTCCCCTCGGATATACCAAAAGCGCTCCAACACCCTTTGCTGAGCCATCTTACATTGTTGTGTAGCAGAAGGTCATCAGCATTTGCATCAACTTCTCTGAGGAATTCCCTGAGCATGCGATGCTGATGGGAAGAGGAAGCTCTGAGAAAGTTTATCATTCTCATCATTGTGTTCATCACCTCAGCATACTCGTCTGACAGGGTGGAGCACAGGACTGACTGATGAATTATGCAATGGTAAGAGATGAGTTGAGGATTGTCCTCTTTCATTCTTGCCACAGCTCCTCTCTCTCTCCCTACCATGGTAGGGGCTCCATCTGTGGTTATTGAAACCACTTGTTTCAGCTCTATTGCCCTCTTCGTTAAAATCTCCTTTATGGCCAGGTAGATGTCCTCTCCTCTTGTACTGGTCTGAAGGGGTGTGACACCTAACAGGTCTTCACAGAACTTTTCCTTGTCCTTGTTAAAGAACCTTACAAAAACTAACAGCTGAGCATTGTCAGACACATCAGTGGACTCATCTACAGCTAAGCCTATGCATGGTGCCTTGTGAATTGCTTCATCCAGCTGAGCTAGCACATCCTGGGTTAATATTTCTGTTTTCTTTGTGGCTGATGATGCTGACATAGGTATTTGCTTGATTTTTACACACGTCTTCTTTTTGTTTTCCCTCAAGTAAGGTTTCAGCTACCGCACTCATGCATTCCTTGACAACCCCTGCATCAGTAAATGTTTTTTTATGTTGGCCCAAAATCCAAGCAACTTTAAGGGAACATTCGTTAGCACGTTGTTGGGCAGTGAATGAATGTGTTAGGATTCTGCTGGATCGATCATATTGGGCTTTTAGATCGTTTATTTTCTGTGCCCTCAGTGCGGATTTAAGTGGGTATGTTTGGTCAAACGATTTGTGCTTTGTCTCATAGTGGCGCTTCACATTGCCGCTCTTAATAATCGCGACAGTCTCTGAACATATGAGACATACCGGTTTTGAACTGCCCGTGGGAAGAATGAACATGAAAGAATCTGTCCATTCTTGATTGAAAGCTCTGTTTTCGCTGTCCACTTTTCTTTTTTTTAGAGCACGCCATGTGAAACGTCGTCTCTCTTTCGTCTCGTCTCTCCCTGTGTGTGTGTGTGTGTGTGTGTGTGTGTGTGTGTGTGTCTCTCGCGCGCTGACTCGAGTAGCATCACATGACGATTTACAACGCATGCTATTGGTCTGTGACTTTCCTGGGCCGCGCTAAACCAGTACCATAAATGCTAGAAAAGCTGCGCAGGTTAAAATAGAAACGCTCCGTCAAACGTTAATAATTCTCAATAATGTATGGGTTATTGGTCCGGGTCCGGACAGAACGGCGGCTGGGTCCGGATCCGGACCGCGGTCCGCCTATTAGTGACCTCTGCTCTAGAGTGTACATCGGTTGTACACTCGTTATTGCAGTGCATTGTGGGATGGAATGAGTTCACTCAATAACGTCCTATGGTTTCGGACACAACTACAAATGGCTGCCTGTCCCCTCAAATAGTGCCATATTTAAGGGTATAGGGAGCAGTGATGCGCGGGTCAATGTATAAAAAACCCGCACCCGACCAACGTTTTCAACTAACCCGCCCGCAACTCGGACCGCAAAAAAAGTATGAAAATATTGTACCCGACCCGCTTCCTGACCGCATTTTTTAAAAGTAGTAAATGCTCATCGTAGCGTCATTGGGCCATAGACGTGTAACAACACAGCATCGCAAGAAGACGTACACATAACAAAGCCAGCACTTTGGTCATCATCTTTCATTATTTCGGAGCTTCCACTCCCCAGTCTTCACCTTTTCTCTTGCCGCCTCCATCTCTCTGCAGACTAGTGATCATAGACATGGCTGGTTCGTGAACGAATCGTTCTTTTGTACCGGTTCTTTTTGGTGAACCGGTCGAACCAGTACACTAAATCGAACTGAATCGTTGCTGATCCACAAGTTACTAAAGTTACTCACTTTCAGACATGCCTGACAGTCCCTCCGAATCGAAATAAACCAATATCCCGAAGTATATTTTACTCCAGGAACAGTTCACTGAACTGAGACATGTTGGTGCCACTGCTGAGAGAAGTGATGAGCACGAGCAGCTGATACTGCGCATCCGCGTAAAGAACCGAGAACTGTTGACTGAGCTTGTGTGTCATCTTCGTGCCAGTTATTCAGCCAATAAAGTGTAGGCCGATATATTTCATCGAAAATTATGTCTAGTACTATATAAATACAAAGGTTTAATTTGCATCTTTTTTCAAACGACCCGACCGACCGCGACCCGAAAATCATTAAAAATATTTTTGGATGACTCGTAACTGCGGGTAACCGCGGGTGACCGCAGGCACCCGCTCATTTTGGATCAACCCGCGCATCACTGATAGGGAGTGATTTCGGACACAGCCCATGAATCAATCCTACACTGAATAAAAACACAGAGAGCAACATAGGCTAGATCTCGGCCAACACTATGCTGCTGTCAATCAACTTGGATGTTTAAGTCATTTGAACTTAAATTACATTAAACTGACTTAAAAAATAAGTTGCATCTTGTATAACTTATAAAAAAGTTGCTTAAAGGGTAACTAAACACTAAAACAACTTTTTTTTAGTTAATTATCTGTAAGAATGGAGCTTCATAAATGCTGTTCATTGATTCAAGTACAGTTTTTGACATTTGGGTATAAAGTGTTTTAATTTTCAAATATATGGTGTAAAAACGTCTGAGTGCTGCCCTCTTCAGGTTAAACGGAAAGCTCCTGCAGTAGGGGTACTCTCTGACGTAGGGTACTCTCTGACGCTACTCTGTCACGCCCTTGGTGCGAGCTCACCACACCCTTGGCAGCCCCTGGTATAAAAGCATCTGGTTCCGTTAAAACTACTGTAGCGAGTCAGGAGTTGGAATTACGAGTATTAAAAATGATCAGGAGGATAGATATATATTAGCATCTAGTTAGCATAGCATTTATATAGTTATTTAGATTATTTCGTGTAGCCTAGGTAGTTAATTCTCGCCTATCGCTCGAGTGTGCAACCTGCATTTTACAAGGGATTGCTTCTCCAACGCAATGGAGGTGGAAATGGGCTTCTCCACACGCCAAACGCTGCTCTTCCTGCATGTACTCCACCACCGCAGCGGCGTCATGATGTGAGTGAGCATATATTTTTAATCACAATTTACGTTCCTTCCTATTAGGCTAAAGTTAATCCTTTGGTGTCGACAAACGCGCCGGCGCGATTTGCTGGATATTTTTTCACATAGCAGCAAAATATACTGCACGTAATAGTAATAATAATCCTGGAAAAAATTACCTCAAAATGACTGAATATAAGAATAATCGGATGCCGATAGCGATGCGGGAGTTAAAGGGTTAGTTCACCCAAAAATGAAAATTAAGTCATTAATTACTCACCCCCATGCTGTACCAACCCCGTAAGTCCTTCGTTCGTCTTCGGAACACAAATGAAGATATTTTTGATTAAATGTGACAGCTGGATCACTCCTCCATAGGCTGCCTAAGGGATTGAAACCTGACGGCCCAGAAAGTCAATGAAGAAAATGTTTAAATATTCCATGTCACAACAGTGGCTCAACTATAAGTTTATCAAGCGACGAGAATACTTTTTGTGCGAAAAAACAAACAAAAATAACGACTTTATTCGACTATTCCTTTTCTTCCTTGTAGGCCTGAAACGAGACTTCAAGAGATTTCCACGACGCGCACGCCCGAGAACTTAACTGAAGTAGTTGAAGGAGATCGCAATTCTCGCGCATGCGTCGTGGAAATCTCTTGAAGTCTCGTTTCAGGCCTACAAGGAAGAAAGGGAATAGTCGAATAAAGTCGTTATTTTTGTTTGTTGTTTCGCACAAAAAACTTGATAAACTTATAGTTGAGCCACTGTTGTGACATGGAATATTTAAACATTTTCTTCATTGACTTTCTGGGCCGTCAGGTTTCAATCCCTTAGGCAGCCTATGGAGGAGTGATCCAGCTGTCACATTTAATCAAAAATATCTTCATTTGTGTTCAGAAGACGAACGAAGGCCTTACGGGGTTGGTACAGCATGGGGGTGAGTAATTAATGACTTAATTTTCATTTTTGGGTGAACTAACCCTTTAAGTTTGAGCCAGCGGCTCGACTTGATATGGCTCTGGCCCTGTGTCCACAGACAATTCACCCTCCTCCACTTCAGGTGAAGGTGAGGGAGAAAAGTTCTCGACTTCAAATGACCGCTCTGTTGCAAAGCTACTTGCGTCACTCCATTTTAGCGAGTCTGACAGCAGCTGTCACTGCGGGTCTCAGGTGCACGCCCCCACTCAGCCCCACCCTCGGTTCGTCCCCTCTATCTCCGCTGGGCTCTGCCCACTTTTCCAGCATTTTTCAAATATTGCCAGTGGGTGGAGTCAGGCTCTGACCAGGGGTTTAGTTACCCTTTAAAAATTGCTTAATCTATGTTGATGAGTTAAAGCAATATTAAACATTTGTTGTCATAACTTATTGATCATTAGAATTGTTTACAGATTATTTTTATCAGATGTCTTATAGGTATGCGAATGTTCTTGTATATTTTCAACTACTCTAACTATAGCTAAAACGATGAAGAAAAAAACCCCGGATAATTGGAATGGTGCTATTTTGATTTGTGACCCACAGGACTTTTCATATGTGTTAAGAGTTCAGGTGAGGATAAAAGCTAATGACCCCACTTAGTGTATTAAATTAGTCATTCATTTTGTATGATCCATGGCATGCCAACATATCTTTACAATTTTAAATATGCATACAAGTCTATTTTGGTTTGTAAGTAACATAATTGCTTGCATTCGTGATATTTTGTTAGATTGGAATTTTGTAGCTACTGCCCAGTTAAAAAGAGCATAAAATGTGTGTGTCTGGAGAGAAGCTGACATGGTGTTTTTCTTGTCTTGTTTCCATGGTTACTGCTGAGGTGCTTTGGAAAAAGGTTCTTGCTCAGCTAGTTGAACTACCCTGCTAATTATTCCCACACCTGTGTTGGCACTAGCCAGTAATGTTAATGGAAAATCATCAGTGGTTTTGCTGGATATTACCTAAAGAATCTTGCAAGCACTTTGCTATTTTCCCTTTATCACTATTAGATTGCACTATAGTGATTAGTGATATAAATGCAAATACAATTTTTACACAGGTTTTATGCAAAAAACAAAAACAAGAAATGTTGCACTTTCTTACAATATACCGCACTGTATCGTATTGTAGCGTAACCCCTGTATCGTGATGCAAATCATTATCACAAATCAAATCACACAAATCACAAATAATTAACGTACCATTGTGGCAACTTTATGTAAGAGAATAGTGTATCAGCATTCTGTTTATTTAATGTTACACAACCAGTCAAAAGTTTGCACACGCTTACTCCGTTCATTTTTCCACATTTTCAAATAATGCTAAAGACATTAAAAATATTAAACAACAAAATGTATATTATTTTATAAAACAACTCATATAAAGCACAACGCTTTAGATCACAAGACATTAAGTCAGTCAAGTATGTCCAAACGTTGGACTTTTAGGAAGTTATAATATGACCTAACAAGCTACTTAACAAAAATAGTGTTGCATCATTATTATGGAAAAGGGGAAATCCATTCGAACTGTTTCCAATTGAAATGGTTGTCCTCTCTATTGTTGCATATTGCATACTGTGTGAGTAATTGTTCTTACATTATTTGCCACTTCTTTTAGTGCATGTTTGAATTGAATGAATGCATCTGGCCCATGTCTTTAATGCAAGTGAAGGTGTGGTTGAACGAGAGAGCCTCTTTTAGCATGTGTACATACACCTGGTGTGTGTTGTTGAGGTTGTGTCGCTGCTTTTATAGTTTGTATAAAACATTTCTCATTTCCTTTATCTTTTTTTAGCAAGCCCACCCTGATTCACACTGACCGTTTAAAGATTCAGAGGAAACGAAGACTGACACATGTAAGTTTCTTTCCGTATACCAGTCTCAGGAGACAAAGACCGTTATTCACTAAAGGTTTGCATGCATAAAAATGTGCAAACTGGATAGCATGTGCACAAATGTCCAAGCTTAGTCTTTCAAATGAGAAGCTATTTTATATACTGTTTTTGACCCTCTCTTTCGAACACTGTTTTGATTGGCGTGCCGCATTCAAGGCTTGGAAGTAAACGCCCACTGCTATGATTGGGTAACAGTTTTGCATATTAAAATCATTTTCAACATCCCCGCCATTACACGTGTGGAATTGTCTTTAAAACTTCTAATGTTGAAAAATCTTGGTTGTGGCAAATAAATCACATAAATGACAAAGGAAAGAACAGCCAATCACAACTATTCACAGTTTGACTGCAGCGCTACTGTATAAATACTCAGTACATATCAAACGATCTGTATCAGACAAAGCAATAGTGACACATGGTAAGAACACTGTTACTCACACTTGTGTGTTGCGACATTACTGTCAGTACCAATATAGTCTGCACTGCGTCATCTTTTATTAATTATTCATTCATTTTTTTATTCAGTCTCTCTGAAAACCCTGCGTCGAACTGTGTTGTTTAAAAAACGAATCCACAGTATAATAAACTGATCTGACTGGAACGTTGTTAAAAATAAAATTCATCCACACTTTCTTAATTTTAGGATCACAAGGAAGGCAATGCCAAGACTGTTTTTCCACAACTTGCCACTTCAAAACGTCTTGTAATCCTCAGAGTTTTGCTCTGTCCTCTATATCCTCTATATAGTTTTGTTGCTAAAGTAAATCCTGTGTTTGCGTCTCTCGTATTTCCTACATGACATGCGTGAATCAGTGAGCGGGCCTAAAGAAGCAATGACGTAGAAGTAGGCGTTGATCTTCTTCCGCAGAGGCAGTCTTTCATTGCAATAATGTGACAAAATCCGAAGCAAGTCGTTTTCTGAGCTTTGCTTCAATAAAAGCTGTTTTCTGACTAATGTGGAAGTTTTGAGTTCTGAAACTTTAGTAGTTGAATGTTCTCTTTGAATGTTGAATGATCTCTTATATGTCAGAAGATCAAGGAAAATTAGATTTCTCAATTCATGACCCCTTTAAATGGTAAATTTCTAATTATGTACTAATCTTATTTTACACAGAGACATCTTGCTATATAAACTGAAAGATGGCCGAGCAGCTGCAGAAACTTGTTGCACAGAATATGGATGTCGTCGAGACCGTGATGGAAGTGTTTGAGCAGGGCGCAGAAGTGTTGGCCAGCATTTCTGGAGATTTGTTCCCTTTGTTCTCCATCGCAGCTACGATTATGAAGCTGGCGCTGGATAATGTGGAAAGCAAAGAGGCCGAGTACATGAAGGAGCAGTTCCAGAAGGTGCGAGAGAGCCTGGAAGTTGTTTTTGAAGAGGTCCAGCAGATAAATCAGGAGATCAAGAAGAGCGGCATAGATGCCACCTACTTCTCCGTGGAGGAGAATCTGACCAACCAATTCCGCAAATTCATGGACGTCCTGAATGCGAAACCTGAATTCAAAGATGTCAGAAAGAAAACGTTCCTGGAACACTTCAACAGGACGGGGGGCGACAAAAACTTGCACACTCTGTATAATGCCGTAACCGGAGAAAACTTCTCAGGAGAGTCTGTTCTGGAAATCACTCTGAATTATGAGCAGAAGAGCCGCAGGTCGGTGGAGAATTTCTGCGCTACGCTCAAGAAATTGTTCTGGGTCGGTTTGATCGTCTTACTGGGACACGCGGCGTTGAAAGGCGACCACGACGAGGAGAAGTTACTTCAAGATTGGAACGAGAAGATGAATGTGGTCCAGTCTAAAATGAACGTCGTGATTGAAGACTGCATCAACAGCTTTCCGTCGCAGGCCGAGCTGGAAGCCAAACGCATAGTGAGAGATCAAAGCGACAAAAGCAACCAGCAACTAGCCGTCATGCTGGTAGAGCACCTGAAAAAGAAGTACGACTGGGTGTGCTGGTCAGTCCGCATCTTTAACTCCCCCACGGGCCTGTGCACCAGCATGAAAGACATCCAGGGTTTGACGGGAAAGAGTCGCTTTCAGGTGCCGGCGTCGGATGACAAGCTAAACGTTGTGGTCTCCTACAGCGCCTCGCCTGAACCCGTCGATAAAGCCCGGATACAGAGCCTGGTCTTGGAGCAGAAGAAGATCATGATAATGCCGATGGCCCAACTGCTTTTTGAGACAATCCCTCTCTGTGTAGTCCACACAGTCAAGACCTCATGCAAAGAGTTGGGCTTCTCCAGCAGCTTCTCTGATGAGCTGCACTTCTTTGAAGAGTTCAAGAACTTCCATGTCTTTCTTCATTCTGCTTAAACTAGGCAGGGAAATAGAAATACTATGATTAACAGCTGTTGGAGGATGTTCACACACTTTAAACCACTATAAAGAGTGTTTAACCTCTCTTGCAGTGTTAATTTTGACAGCAAATTTTGATTTAGTTTTAGTCTTAGTCTTTTGACTAAAATGCCATTTAGTTTTAGTCATATTTTAGTCATCTGAATTGTTTTAGTTTTAGTCTAGTTTTAGTCGACGAAATACAATAACATTTTAGTCGACTAAATCTACAGTAGATTTAGTCGACTAAAATATAATGGGTTTAGGTAAATTGTAATGCGTTAATTTAGAATTTCTCTAAAATTTCCGAACTCATATACTCCCGGAGAAAACATCGATTAACCTATTATTATGAATGATTTTTAAGTTTGAACATGCAATACAGACACAGATTTAACTACTGTGACTTAAAAATATCTTAAAATTAAATAAAACCACTTTTCCTAAAGTAGAACATTCTTCTTTTCAATGAATATGCATTCTTTATAACTACTTGCAAACATCATTCTTTATTCTTTCAAGCAGACATATTTATTTGTATGAATTAAATATAATTAATCCTTATTAAAGCTATTAACAAACAGTGAATGCTTTTCTCTTTTTCTTTTGTTGCTTGATCAATATTAAGGACACAGACCGCATTATGTTTATTGCCACTGTAACCCGTGTCGTGGCAAGTGTACAACCCTCACTCTCATCAGTAAGAAATACAGAGGAGCGTGAAGGAAGACACTGCTTCAATCTATGGACCAGCGATCAGAAGACCAGAATTCGCTCAAGAGACTGTGTTAGCAGCAAAGAAGCACAAAGACTCACTGTTAAGAGTTGGGAAAATAGATACGATGTATTTTAAAGGAGTAACAAGAAATTAAAACAAAAGAAAATGTTCAAAAAGACAATAAAATTAAACTCAACCTGTCGATAAAAGAAAATAAACCAGAAATAAATACACTCTTATTTAAATCCTAATTATAACCCTTTAGTCTTTTCCTTTTATCTACTATAAATTTATATTTCCTATTTAGTTTAAATCTAATTTCACCTAATTGACTTTTTATTTAATGATTCTATATAATGTTTTTAGTTATTCAAGTTATTCCTAATTTAATCTATTTAATATTAAGAATAATTTTCTCTTTTAATCTAATTTAAATATAGTTCTTCCAATTTTAACCTTTTAAATGATTTCTTGTTTCACACTTATTTCACAAAATAGAAAAAGATAAAACACTTAATCAATAAATCAAAAGAAATAATCACATTGGGATTTGAAACAAAACAACAATAAAGAAAATAATTCACAGTCCAAGTGTCTCAGAGTGTTCACAGAAATCTCAGCGTGATATGAGATTGTACCAGTTCTCAGCTCCAGTTCAATGTTCCTTCACGAGATCCTTCTTCCGCAACTCAAGTTGACTCACAGTTCAGTAGGAAAAGGAAGAGAAAACCTGTGCTCGATCCTACCACACTATTCACAGTTCGATTCGCAGTTCGATCCTTATTTGGGCATGGCTCGCCACTTTCGCTGTGAAGCAGGGACATCTCACGTGCAGCTTCCTCGATCCTCGTTCAGCATCCAAACTCCGCAAATAGAAAATATCAGACAAAACCAAAAGAAAATCCAGAGGGATATAAAAAGGAAATAGAAAGCAAAAAGGGGAAAGGAAAAAAAAAAAACCAAAAGTACTCTAATATCGATTAGAAAAAGTTTGCGGCAGCTCTTTCAGCTTTAGGCCCGTACTTCAATGCACGTACAACAAGCTAGTTTCACTTTTACTCAAAATCAATTATCACAAAATCAAGTTCTGTTTCTATTTCTCAAAATCTTTATGTTCTATATCTCTAAATCTCTCTAAACAAACTACTAGCTCGCTCAGTCTAATTATTTCTCTTCCCAGATCGCGCTCATTGCTTCTTTCTCGGTGCTTCTCTCGGAAGATGATCATTGCATCATCTCTCGACTCTGATGACTCCACCCACTAAGGCGGCCAACTCTGATTCGTTTATTAGGACCAATCATCGTCTCAGTAAATCAAATCACTCTTCTCTAATTTATGTATTCTTATTTTCTCTTTTCTTTACAGATATTTAATAAAAATAACTGTTTATTCACATAAGTGTCCGTTTCTTTCTTTTCTGTTTCAAAAAAATAAAACATCTTTAGTAACCTGGGTTACACCCTCCCCTCTTAAATACATGCACGTCCCGCTGCATCTACATATTTTTGGGATTGAATCAAAACCACAGGTACATCAACAGAAGAAGCATTTACTTCCTCTAAGGCAGTACTGAATGCCACACTTAGACCTTGCAACAGAGATTGAATCACTACAGTAAGTGGGTTCCCTAACTGGGGATATTCAAACCTTTTTGCAGGTTTTCGCTCTCTCTGCGAACGTCTGGGAATAGCTCCCTCTTCAAACTCTGTGTCGTTCTCTCGTTCACTTTGATCAATTTCAACATCTCCAGCTTCAATCAAACCTGGATTCTCTTCATTTCTGTTTTCACCTTCACAACCAATTTCTGTTTCAGCTCCCTGGGAAGGAAACTCAGAACAGGGATCAATTTCTGGATCTTCTCTCACTGGAATCTCTAAATCAACACGAACAGGTTCTATCTCAACAGAAGGAGCTTCTGCTTCTCCAGATTCAGGTAAGTTCTCTCTCACAGGTTCGTCCACAGGTAAGTCAACAGGGACGTTACAAGGATTTCGACAAGGTAAGTGCTCGGGTCTCACCAAAACTCGGGTTTCAAAATCCAATGTATCCCTAAATGCAGGATTAATGAATCGATCAGTGTCAGACTCATATTCACACTCAGATTCTGGCTCGTGTGAATCATTATCTGCACAGGCTCTAGTTCTGGGCCTGCGAACCCTTTGCTTACGCTGTTCCTCCTGTTGACTCGGCTGCAAAAATCCAGAAGGCAACAACAAGCCACGATGTAATGTCCTGAGGGGACCACTCTATTTACACCGGTAAATCTCCCGCTCTTCTAACCACTTCTTGAACTCCTTGCTCCCACTTGTCTGCGAGCTTGTGCTTTCCTCGCAACCTAACATTGCGCACAAGAACTCTGTCACCCTCTTCCAAAGTTGAATCAACCACACGTTTATCAAACCTTCCCTTGTTGCGCTTTGCTATCTTAGCAGAATTCTTCTTAGCTATGTCATAGCTCTCTCGTAACCGTTCTTTCAAATCTTTAACGTACTGAGAGTGAGATTTACCTGGAGATTCTGCTGGCAATCCAAAAGCTAAATCTACAGGCAAACGAGGAAGACGTCCAAACATAAGCTCATAAGGAGCATACCCTGTTGTATTATTACGCGTACAATTGTATGCATGTACCAAGGGCTTTACAAACTCCTTCCACCTAGACTTTTTCTCATTCTCTAGCGTTCCCAACATTTGGAGAAGCGTCCGGTTAAAACGCTCTACCGGGTTACCCCTGGGGTGATAAGGCGTAGTACGAATCTTGTGAATACCCGCTACCTGACACAACTCTTTTATTGTACGGGATTCAAAATCAGGTCCTTGGTCACTATGTAGCTTTTCGGGAAACCCATAATGTACCAGGAAGTTTTCCCACAAACACTTCGCAACTGTACGAGCCGTTTGATTCTGGGTCGGTACTGCTACGGCGTATTTCGTGAAATGATCCGTAATAACCAATATGTTACTGGTATGACTGCGGTCTGGCTCTAATGACAAGAAGTCCATACAGACCAACTCCAAGGGTCTACTGGTTTGAATGTTAACCAGGGGAGCGGCTCTGTCTGGAGGTCTTTTTCTACGCACGCAACGTTCACACGTCTTGATCTTTTTCTCCACGGCTTGGGACATTCTTGGCCAAAAGAATCTGGACCTCACCAAGTCTAAAGTCCTCTCAATACCTAAGTGCCCCATATCATCGTGAAGACTACGCAACACCATGTCTCTTAGTCCAACTGGCAACACTAACTGATAGTGAGAAACTCCGTTCTCTTGCTTCTTCCTATACAACACTCCGTTCTTCAACTCAAATCGACTCCATTCTCTCAACCACAATGCTAAATCAGATGGCTGACCCCTCAGGGTACCTGGCTTAGTTCCATTTCTCATCCACTCAACTATCACCTTGAGCTCTGGATCTTTCTCTTGCCATTCTGCCAATGCTGCCTCAGAGAGATTGGGAAGAGCAGGCAACCCATGCTCAGTCTCATGTTGCAACTCCTTCGGCAAAGCATTAACACAATGAGCGAGAGACTCAACTAATGTAATAGAAGGGTGTGTCAAACTGAGACTTTCAGGTAAACTAATCACCTGATGCCTTTCACAAATCGCTTTCACTACATCAGCCATGAGAACATCAGACTTGTTTTCAGGATCTGCAAGGTGATGAAGTGTAAACTGATGAAGTGTTCAATTCTTTCTCGTTCTTTCTGAGAGACCAAATCATCTAAAGGCTCACCATGTGGACGCCGGGAAAGACCGTCCGCATCCTGATTTTGACTCCCAGCCCTATATTGGAGCTTGAAAGTGTAGGTTGACAAACTAGACAGCCAACGGTAGCTGGTAGCATCGAGTTTCGCAGATGTTAAAACGTACGTCAAGGGATTACTGTCTGTTACAACAGTGAAGTCGGTACCATACAAATAATCACTAAACTTAGCTGTGACAGCCCACTTCAATGCAAGAAATTCCAACTTATGTGCCGGATATTTTGCCTCACTTTTTGTCAATCCCCTACTGGCGAACGCTATCACTCGCATCTGCCCGTCCTGCTCCTGGTACAATGCCGCACCCAGCCCCGTAGTACTATTATCAGTGTGGAGCGTATACGGAAGTCTGGGGTCAGCAAAGCCCAGGACAGGAGCAGAGGTCAACTTTGAAATAACATCATCAAACGCATTCTGACATGCATCAGTCCATCGATCACCAAACTGCTCTTTCGTGTAAAAAAACTCGCTCCCCTCTCGTTTCCCACTGCGGCCCCTGCGAAGTGGAGGGTACCCCTCAGTGAGTCCCGTGAGAGGTTTGACTATTTTCGAGTAGTCACGCACGAACCTTCTATAATACCCCGCAAAGCCTAAGAAAGCTCTTAACTCTTTCAAGTTGGTAGGTCTCGGCCAAGTCTTTAAAGCTTCGACTTTAGCTGGGTCAGTCTTTACTCCGTCCTTTGAAACAACATGCCCCAAATACTTGACTGATGTCTGAAAGAAACAGCCTTTTTCAGGCGCTAGCTTCAACCCGTACTCCTTAAGCCGGTTTAGGACCTGGACTAACCGCGACTCATGTTCTTCTAAAGTCTTTGAAAAGACAATCAAGTCATCAATGAAAACTAAGACCTGCTTCCTGTGAAGATCACCCATACACCGCTCCATTAACCTCTGGAATGTACTTGGCGCATTTGTGATTCCCTGAGGCATCCTATTGAACTCCCAGAAGCCTAGGGGACATACGAAAGCAGTCTTGCACTTATCAGCTTCATCCATTTCGATCTGGTAGAATCCAGACTTCAGATCAAGTACCGAGAACCATTTGGAACCAGTAAGCACAGAAAAGACCTCCTCTAGATTAGGTAGCGCGTAAGCATCCTTAATCGTTTGAGAGTTCAACTTCCGAAAGTCAATGCAGAGCCGAACCGAACCATCTTTCTTCCGGACCACCACTATAGGCGAAGAAAAGGAAGACTCGGACTCGCGAATGACTCTGGCAGAGATCAATTCCTGAAGATGCTTTCGGACGGCATCGATGTCTTGAGGGTGAATTGGACGCGCCCTATGCTTAAAGGGTGTCTCATCTGCCAATCTAATCTGGTGCTTCACTTGACTAGTACAACCGAAGTCAAGATCATGCAAAGAGAAAACTTCAGGCATGGAATTTAGCCGGTTCGAAATTCGCTCTTTCCAAAGGAGAATCTCCAAAGTCAAAGGTAAGGTTGGCAGAGGTAGATGCTAATGACTCTACTCCGCAAGAACTCTTGGTGTTCTCTATCACTTTCTCTACAGCGTGAATCTCCGCAAGTATAGCTTTAGGAGGAATCGTTATATCAGTACGAGTGTCATTCTTAAGCAGAACTGACAGCTGAGAGGATCGTCTGGATGGCAAAGTGTGTACACAACTCGCCACCGAAAGACCGCTGAACGCTGGGGTTGAAGGTGGTTCAAGAGCTATCAATTTCTCTAAGCAAGGTTCCCGAAGCTGAACATAGCCATTCAAGACCACTGTGTTCCCGGCAGGCACAACTTCAGGTATACTTCCCATCAACTTCACATGTCCTAACGGTGCACTGCCAGCTTGTCTCCATCTCGCTTCAAGGACTTTAAGCACTGCCTGATACCCATGAAGATTCGAACAAGGATTATTCTGTTTCTCGTTGATACAGTGACCATAAAGCACATCCAAGGAGTTGGTACCTACTAAAACTTGCAACAGACTCTTGAGATCCGGAACTACCAAAGCTAAGGTAGGGATTTCAACTTCTGCACCCACAAACTCTTTCGGAAACTTTAAGACCAACTCTATGTACCCTAGATATGGAACTGTTTGTCCATTGGCCCCTTCTACCTCTAGTAGGTTTCCCAAGGACTTCAACGGATGATCAGACAGATGCGACTCGTAAAACGACTGAGGAATGGTAGTAACCTGAGATCCTGTGTCTAGGAGACAACTAACTTCTTTACCCCCAATAACAATCTGCGCTGTGCACTTTCCTCCTACTAACCCCTCTGGCAGGTTCTTTAATGGTGATCTAGTCTGGTTACTCGTGACGGCCGCTTGTCTACAACACTTAGGGCGGTTCAAGTTACACCTCGTCTCTCTATGCCCCGCTACAGAGACGTCCCTTAGTTTAAAGACAAGGAAGAATTCCCGTGCAGAGAGTCCCACTGGGCCTGCTGCTCTCTCAACTTATGACGCTTTTCTTCAACTCTCAAGGGGTTTGCTGGATTATCACAGGCAACAGCCAAATGACCATTCTCTCCACATCGGAAGCAATATCCGGGACGAGGCCGATTGGTCATTGGTTGGGCCCTTCTAACATCTCGACCAGTATCTGTCTCTATCAAACTCTGAGGCGGAAAAACTCGAGGACCAGCAATCACATGGGAGTGATCTCTAAAATTTATCTGAGCAACATTCTGAGCTTGCAGTTCAGCTACCTGTCGTCGTAGATTAGCGACTTCTAAGCTATCCGAATCTTCACGTTTTGCTTCTTGAGTCATGGAAACTCGCATAGCGGCTATCTGAGCACGCAACTCTTCCACTACTTTTCTCAAAGCATCAAATTCTTTTTTTTCAGAACATCCGCTCTGGCGTTTCTGATCTGAATTTCTACCTAAAGTAACAAGTTGGGCCTGAGCTTCTGCAAGTTGCTTCCTTAGAGAATCTGTTTCAGAACTACTGGCATTTGGTGTTTCATGAGAATACACTGACACTTGCTGGGTGGCAGCTCGAGGTTTCGGGTAACCAACAGGAGTTTTTGGCAACCCAAGGTGCTTTTTCATTCTCTCTTCTTTGGAAGTACGTTTATTCTCTTCTGTTCGAATTAACACAACCAACTCAGCGAAAGTGAGTGGCTGGGTTCCGCTCTTCCCTAACTGAAGGCTGTCAATGAGACCATTATCCCAACATCCCCTCATAAACTGCTTCAAAAGACAACGATCATGATCTTTCTCCGCGATACCTCCCCTCTTAATCGTTGAACTCAGAAGAACTTGCAACCAGTGTAAGAAATCTGACGACTTTTCACCTTGGTTCTGCAAAGTGCCCATAAACTTGGCCAACAGTTCGTCACCATCCTCTACGGAACCATACACTGATTCTAGCAACTCGAGGTACACTGCAGGCAAAGCTGGAGGTCGCACGTGCTTCACTACGTCTGCGGCAGGAGACAACAAGCTATCTAGGATCCTACGTACTCTTTGCAAATCGGAAATAGCCGGATCACTTAGCAGGAGTTCTACACTTACTCGCCAAGTGTCAAAGTCAGGTTCATTTGGAGGACGCGGGCACCTCCCTGAGAAATTCCTAAGACGGATTGAAGTTTGCTGTAACATCGCAGCATCAGCTGACTTCACTATGTGCTCTACAACTATCTTCTGAATACCTGGTGGGTCTACAACGTTCATGGGGAAACCAGAACGAGTAGTCACTGTAACACCACCAACGGTGGTTTCTGGAAAGGCCATAGGGCTCGTCTGTCTCTTGATTGGGTTTTTGAATTCTAAATCTCCCATTTCTACGGTTTCTGCTTTCCTAGGATCATCACAGCTCACATTTCGCGCTCTCTCTGGAGTACAGTTGGTAGAGTGAACTTCCTGGAGTTCATTCAACTCCTCCTGAAACACATTCGAGAGAGGTTTCTCACTGGCTGTCTGGTTACAGACGCTAGCCAAAGCTCGTACTTGGAACATGACACTTGGATTCGAAAGACTTCCCAAAGTTATGGGTAACATTGGCGCTAAGTCCAGCATTGCAGAGCTGTGAGCATATTCTACAATGGCATGCTGATGGAACTCAGACGTTTGATCGTCAATTATCAAATTACGTTTAACTGAGCCATACCTTTGCAAGAAAGTACTCAGCTCATCATCTGTTTCGGTCAACGTGAGACCTTTGACAATAAGCGCATTTGCAACGTCCACACTCTCTCTCTCAATGATTTCCATTGTCACAGCGCAAGATCAACGCTTCTAAGAAAAATTCAGTTACTAATTAGTTTTTTTTTTCTACTATCCTTGTTGCTAAGCAAGAGTCTCCTGGCTGGCTCGCCAACTTTCTGTAACCCGTGTCGTGGCAAGTGTACAACCCTCACTCTCATCAGTAAGAAATACAGAGGAGCGTGAAGGAAGACACTGCTTCAATCTATGGACTAGGGGTGTCCCCGACTAAGGATTTTCATAGTCGAATCAGATTCGTCAAGTCCTGCCTATAGTCGACTAATAGTCGAATCATGTGTGTGGTGTTGGGAAGGGGGCGGGGCTTTAACATTTTAAAGCCGCGATGTACAGAACATCACACAAAGATATAGAAGAAAATGTATAAAAACATTTTGGATCAATGAAACTAAGAAATAACGTAAATAACTGCAGAAAGGCCACACTGCAGATAGGATTTGCATTTCACATGCAAATTAAATCGGCTGAATTGCCTGTATGAGCATGCTCTAAGTAGGCCTACAGCGCAACATCGATGCACTGAAAACTAATCAACAATTAAGAACACAATATACATTTATAATAAATAAAAATACAAAACGAAATAAGTCAGAATCAAGTCACAAGAAGCAGAACAAATGTGTGCAAAATGCCTAAAGTGCAGGGGAACAAATATTCATAACACAAGTCACAAATAGTTAAATTAGATCACCCTGAGTGATCAATTAATAAAATAAAAATAAAGAAATTATTAAAATAACGAAAGTATGGCCAGGATTGTCAACTTTGTCTTATAACTGCAGAAACAACAATAAACGCTAAACTGGAGCGGCAGTCTTTTTAGCTAAACGTGTTCACAGTATCCAAAAATCAAATTGGAACCGGCTGAAATGTTTTGAAATCACTTGTACCCATACCTGATCGAAAAAACAAAATCCAGTCTTTCACTCGGCCTGTGTCCGTTTGAGTCTTTTAAAATTGTGTGCGCGGATAAAATACCTTCTTTAGGCTACGTGACTTTCTATAGAGAAACGCGTTGCGTTCATTTTCTGGGTTCATCTGCTTATCTGCACATAGAATGGTTTCTTAAGGTGTGTAGCCTACTTTGTACATACATTAAGCACGTAAAAGTGCCATTTAAGCGTTTTAAAAGCTTTTTTCACGTTAGGCATTTTAGAACATCCCGAGGAAAACCTGTTAACGTTGGCCGGCAGAAGTGCGATCATGGTTTTCCTGATGAAAATGAAAATCCAGCCTTGGAGAATATCCTTTCTGATGGTGTGCATTTAGATTTTCTTATCCCAGACATTTTCAAAGATTTAAATCCCTGCCGACAAGACGCTCCTCTGTCGGTCACGGATCGAAAGTGAAACTTAAATCTGTCACGGGGTGTTTGGATTTATTCACGCTGCACGCACGTTAAAAAATATTTATTAAAAGCTTCTTTCTTTGCACATTTTTATTGACAGCATAATCATAATAGGCTGTATATTAACGTATTGACAGAAAACCAGTAGTTCTATGTGAAATCAGACATTGAGCACACTCATATAGCCAAAATGACATAATCCTCGTTTAACAACACATCTGCGAAGATTCGACCGTGAGATTGGTAGTCGAATCAGGCTCCTCCTATCGAAGCATCGAATCTTCGACTATTCGGGGTCACCCCTACTATGGACCAGCGATCAGAAGACCAGAATTCGCTCAAGAGACTGTGTTAGCAGCAAAGAAGCACAAAGACTCACTGTTAAGAGTTGGGAAAATAGGTACGATGTATTTTAAAGGAGTAACAAGAAATTAAAACAAAAGAAAATGTTCAAAAAGACAATAAAATTAAACTCAACCTGTCGATAAAAGAAAATAAACCAGAAATAAATACACTCTTATTTAAATCCTAATTATAACCATTTAGTCTTTTCCTTTTATCTACTATAAATTTATATTTCCTATTTAGTTTAAATCTAATTTCACCTAATTGACTTTTTATTTAATGATTATATATAATGTTTTTAGTTATTCAAGTTATTCCTAATTTAATCTATTTAATATTAAGAATAATTTTCTCTTTTAATCTAATTTAAATATAGTTCTTCCAATTTTAACCTTTTAAATGATTTCTTGTTTCACACTTATTTCACAAAATAGAAAAAAGATAAAACACTTAATCAATAAATCAAAAGAAATAATCACATTGGGATTTGAAACAAAACAACAATAAAGAAAATAATTCACAGTCCAAGTGTCTCAGAGTGTTCACAGAAATCTCAGCGTGATATGAGATTGTACCAGTTCTCAGCTCCAGTTCAATGTTCCTTCACGAGATCCTTCTTCCGCAACTCAAGTTGACTCACAGTTCAGTAGGAAAAGGAAGAGAAAACCTGTGCTCGATCCTACCACACTATTCACAGTTCGATTCGCAGTTCGATCCTTATTTGGGCATGGCTCGCCAGTTCCTGCTTGCACAACCTCTCGAACTTTCGCTGTGAAGCAGGGACATCTCACGTGCAGCTTCCTCGATCCTCGTTCAGCATCCAAACTCCGCAAATAGAAAATATCAGACAAAACCAAAAGAAAATCCAGAGGGATATAAAAAGGAAATAGAAAGCAAAAAGGGGAAAGGAAAAAAAACCCAACCAAAAGTACTCTAATATCGATTAGAAAAAGTTTGCAGCAGCTCTTTCAGCTTTAGGCCCGTACTTCAATGCACGTACAATAAGCTAGTTTCACTTTTACTCAAAATCAATTATCACAAAATCAAGTTCTGTTTCTATTTCTCAAAATCTTTATGTTCTATATCTCTAAATCTCTCTAAACAAACTACTAGCTCGCTCAGTCTAATTATTTCTCTTCCCAGATCGCGCTCATTTGCTTCTTTCTCGGTGCTTCTCTCGGAAGATGATCATTGCATCATCTCTCGACTCCGATGACTCCACCCACTAAGGCGGCCAACTCTGATTCGTTTATTAGGACCAATCATCGTCTCAGTAAATCAAATCACTCTTCTCTAATTTATGTATTCTTATTTTCTCTTTTCTTTACAGATATTTAATAAAAATAACTGTTTATTCACATAAGTGTCCGTTTCTTTCTTTTCTGTTTCAAAAAAATAAAACATCTTTAGTAACCTGGGTTACACCACTGTCACTTTGAGACGTCAGATCATGTCCAATGACATGCGGATACAATTGCACTGATGATACACTCACAACTTAAGACATAACCAGCATAGTTTACATGAATACTCTCCAAAACGGACATTTAGACATACTGTTGTGTGTATTTGTCCATTCAGGGTCCGTGTACGGTCCGTGTACGTTTTGATAGTTTGTTTTCCAATTCAAAACGGAATAAGCAGAAACGAGAAAACGGCGCCTTTATTCGTTTTTTCGTTTTTTTTTTTTTTTAAAAACGACAAAACGAGATTTTGGCTTGATTTTTCGTTTTTTAGTTCACAGGCAAAAAACGAATAAATTACTTCAAAATTCGTTTTCCACATGGGGGCGGTCATATGACGCCCCCTTCCGCTGATTGGTCATGCAAATCTGAGCATGTGACGTCATCAGTCGTCGCTCAGTTCTGTTTAACAAAATAATAGTCCTCTGGCTACCGCCTCTTAAACTGTACAGGGAAGGTCTTAGATTGGGCTTTCTTCTGTGCAACTTATCGCCGTTTCACATAAATATTTACACCAGAAATATTAAATATTAGTCTGCCACCTAATATTTACCAGATTTATTTAGCTGTGTGGAGTTAAAGCTGTGTGGTGCTTCGGTAGCTGACAGCGCCGAGCGGGTGAGGCACAGACCAATGTTCAGTCAGCAGTCAGAACTTTTCTTTTAGACAGTCAGGGGCGGACTTAACCATTAGGCAAAGGTCGGCAATTGCCTTGGGCCCCGAGCTACCTATGGGGCCCCCAAAATGCCCCATTAAATTATGCTTACGTTTTTGTTTTTGTTTTACTTTTCGCAAATTATATATTTCTAAAAACATTTGCGAAAAAAGGCATCAAATCATTAGTCGCAGACAGGAGGGGCCCCCCACCTCACTAGATTGGACTATTCCATTATCTCACTTTCTGCGTGCGAAAGTGACAAGGCTGTAATGCGCCCAAAAAAAACTGACGGAGAAAAAGAAGTGATTAACAGACAGTGTACAGAAAAACCAGGAAGCGGGAGGAAAGCAAAACGTTTTTAGCAAAATTGCAGAAGGTAACAAACTTTTTTGTGATGCCCGCTGACAATGACAACAATGCTAACGATATGTTACTAGTCCATGGCCGTAGCCAGCTATGAGGTGACGGAGGTCCGGAACTCTGTAATTTTTTTACATTCAAAAATAAAATGTCAAGCTCTCTGAATGATTAATTAGCCGTTTAAACCACCTCATATGAGTGTTTGCAATTCATGTTGCTGCGAGAAGCTGGCGCAGTGAACGGGGCTTGAGAGCGCGCTGTGAGTGAGGGCGCGCGTGCAGCCTCCGTGTTGCCAGATCCACTAATGGAAAGGTGGCAGTAGTCTTCTGGACCTGTTTTTCTGATTTAATGTGACACTTTAGGAAGTTATTAAAGTGGAAAGTTGCATGTTAGGGTTAGTGATATATTAATCTTATTTCCAAAACACAAGCTTTGAACTTATTTCGGATTATTATTATTATTTTGTTTTGTTTGTCTTGTTCCTCGTAGCAATATCTGGCAACATTTTACTGTCGGCATTAATAAAAATAGACAAACTGTAATTGCATAAAGCTACCAGATTCGGTAAGACAAACGCAATGATCATCGTGATTATCTGTAAGAAATGTATAACACTATCAAAAACTATAGCATAATACAGATCTGTATGAATGAAATTTGCCAAATAACTTACTGGCCAGCTGGAAGACGGCTCATGCTGTTTAGTTAACCTTTCACAAAGTCATCATAAAAACATTAATTAAAGCAGTGTTTCTCCACTAGCAATCTATTCAGTCAGCATATTTGTGTTTGATCTGTGTGAATTACAGAAATATAAGACTTGCTAGACCTACTTTTTTTCTATATTTCTTTGCACAAAACTCCCCAGAAAGTGCCATTTAATGGTTTATTTAAATAAAAAAAATCGGAAATTTTAAAGATCGGATGGGGGGCCCCATACTACCTTCGCCTTGGGCCCCCAATTTGCTAAATCCGCCACTGTAGACAGTATACACTCCGTTTTGGACACGGGATGGCCATTGCAAATACTGTAATGCCCATCGGCTGAGGGTGGGTACCGATTATGGTGAAATAAAATTTTACTAAAAATGTAACTAAATGATTATGAAACTGTAATCATAGCCCGCGACCCTCGAGAATGAGACAGAAGATTGACAGGATGATAGCGGAGGCAATTAAAGGCGCAACAAAATAGATAAATAAAAAAGTGTTTAATATAAGTGATCTTGTCTTTGTTGTTTTCAATCAAATAATAGTGAACCGCAAACTGAGCCTTCGTTTTAAAGGGCACTTTCCAAATATCTTTTATTAAGTTGTTATAATATGGGTATTTTATGTCACCCGTCTTATTATTTTGGTGTAAACTCGCGAGTTTTTATTTAATTTTTTTATTGTGGGCTACTGTTTTTTTAAAAAAAAAATTTAAACTTTATAACAACTTATAAAGATCAAAATCCACAGAAGACATTAACAAATAACACTGGTGTTGACATAAGTTAACTAATCAGTGGGGAAATTTCCTCACCGACATAACCCTATTCTTAATGTTGGCTACATGTTACAGATTAACTGTTGAGCACATAACGTTAAAGGCTTGTTAACATACCATTACACTCGGTTGAAGAGTCAAGAAGGTTGTGTTAATTTACTGTAGTTGGTGACCCAGTGTAACTATAATACAGCATAAGTAAAAACAAACACATTATATATATATATATATGCAAAACACAACAAAAATTTTTTTTGTTAACTTTCATCCCCAACCATATTTTTTCCTGCGGGCTCCACGCCAGGGATCACGCTCAGCACCCCTACTTCCCATGGTACTAACTGTAATTAACAGTATACTGACCCAGTTTATATGTAACTTCTTTGGAATTTGAACTTTTCAATTGCTTTTCCTCTAGATCACTTTACAGTGTGATGAAAATAAACTTTTCTTAAAGCCTGTTGTATATCACCACAGATTTATTGGCAACCTTCTGTCTGTGTTGTATACTGTAATAGACAATTATCCTGCAAAATGATGGTTTTTGTAAGAAAAACATTGCAAGCAAATGTCAAATAGTTTTTTGAAATTTAAATCAACAACGTAAGAGGCTTTAGGCTGTCTGTGAAATCTGCATGAAGAAACACCCAGCTTTGCAGTATAGGTGGCACAGAAGCAGCATTTGACCTAGCATTTAGATGTGCATTACACACTGTTTAATGCAGCTCAAAAGAGGGAGTGGATTTACATAGCAATTTCATTATCAGAGGCTAGAAATGTGACGCGACAACATTAAACACTACTTTCAATATATTAAAAAAAAAAAAAAACGCCAGTAGTTGGTGGCAAGTCAGCCTGATAATGACTGGAGTCCAGTCAAGTCCAGCCCTGGCTGTATAATCAAACAATAAAAACGAGAAACAATGCATGCCATCAAGAACATTTATTGATTCCACAGGAACTTGATCCAGTCTCCCCCATTTTTAATAATAACTGCTTTAAATGTGTTATTTCAGAGACAAATTAAGCATGAGCTCGAACAAGATCAATTAAGATTTTCAAAGCATTTTGGAACTCTTCTTGGTGGAAATTGACAGCACGTTCAAAAAGAGATGAAATGTTAGGACACTGCATAGAAAACTGCCTCTCCACAGCATCCTGGTCCTCTGGCGATTGAAATGGATTCCTCCCAAAAGTTGAAACTCGTGTCAATGAAGAACTTGCTTCACGGTCATACCAGCCTGCAGCCTCCACTGCATTTGGCAAAAGATCCACAGACACTCTCTTTTGGCATCCTCCATGAGCCAAAACATTAGCTCGAACATTTTGGCATTTTTCATACCGAACTTTCAAAGAACAATAGGACACTGCATTGGAAATTAAACCAGATTTTTAATTGCGTCCAGGGCACTGGAGAGACCCGCAACCTCAGTTATGTTGTACTCTTCGGAGCGGCATTTAGGGCACTGTGTAGATGTTGCCTCCCATTGATTGACACACAGCTTGCACCCCACAATGCTTCTGCAGCATGATGTCAACACTGGGTTTTCCTTAATTCCTGGAAGTAAAATATACAGAGTAAAACATGAGCAATAGACACCAAAAGAGCTCACCACAGTTTAATCGCAGTTAGAAAGTAGAAAACAGTACTAGATTTTAGAAAACCCTCTCTTTTACAAACCAGCTATACATTGATGTTTCATCTTGTAAATTTGAGTTTTGTCAATGGTTCCCAATTCCCATACACCTGGAATTAACATGCATTTGTGATATCACAATCAGATAGCAATTGACCACATTTTACATGGCCAAACGTCTTACGGCAACAGTGTTTTGGATGCCTGAAAACCGGTTTGAATGTACACATTTTTGAAAACAGTCTCTGTAAACAAAAGCATTAAACTCTGAAAATAGCATCATGCACATTCATGTTCAGTCTAAAGGGTTTCATCACCATCTAATGGCCTGGCAGCAGAAACAGCATTTTTAGTAGTTTTTGCAGATCGTTTTGACAATGGTGTCATCTGTACGTGGAAGAAAACTTCAGTTTTAAGCATATCGTTGTTGTGTAAACTTAACTTAAAAGATCAGTTTAAATACACCCAATACATCAATCCAATTACAATCAATGTAATTGAAGCAAATGTTAGGAGGTTGTCGGGGGTAAATTTAGATCAGATTGGAGAAGCATTCGAATGCAGGGTGTAAAGACACAAAATGCACATTAATGCCAAGATGAACCCCAATGGGATATTAAGGATCCACCAAATTGTGTATTGCAAGTTATTAGATAAGAATTATAAAATTGTGCAGATGTACTGAGAAACTTTATATAAAAGACAAAGGCTGGTGTGCGGAGCCATTAAAACCAATTTGCATACCAGTGCAAATCGAACAAGAAAAAATTTCCTTTAGGGCTGTCCCAAGTGTTCTTGGCATAGCTCGCTCTGCACTGGAGACAATGTTCTGTATTTGCTGGGTCACAGCCTCCAGTCCATTTGAGGCCTCCAATAATTCTACTATTTGGAGTTTCAGGTCTTGCAGTGCAGAGGTGTCCACATCTCTTCGGCTATTAGGAGGGCATAAAAAAAAGAAAAATTAAAATGAATCACATTTACTTGAGACAGTCAAAAGTGTCATCAAATGTGCAATTGTATGAAACATGGTTTACAAAAGGCAAAACTACTGATACCACAGAAGTAATAAATGTATTCCTCATTATTTAAGTGTTCTTGTTTAACCCCAATTTAGTAAATTATGATTCCGGTTGTTGGGATTACTTCAAATGACATGCAGGTAGGGTGGCCAAAAATAATTTCAGAAAAGACATGATTCACAATTCAAGATTATTTTTCATGTTGGTTTTATGATTTTTCAAGAGACTGAGCAGTATAGCAAAACCAATTTCCCATTTTTCTCCACTTTTTTGTTGAACCATCCCTTTAAGGTCAAGCAGCAGCACGTTTACTGCTTCCCCTTTAAGACTTGCACACATCTAACATCAGACTGTTTACTTGCACTTTAGACAAAACCAACTGTGTGTGTATTTGGCAGTATTAGATGTGAAAGGGAAGTCCAGTAATCAACAGTGTTGCCACTTCCCAGTATTTTACTGTAGAAAAACCTGGTAAGGTCTAACAGTGTCCAAAAAAAAAAAAAAAAAAGGCCATTTACACGCATTGCAAAGAGTAAAATAGTACATCTAATCATTCTGATAGCTTTCATAACATAGTTGAGAATCTTTATACAAAGTTTGGTATAAAAAAAAATCCTGAAACAATTTAAATGGTGTTAAAGAAAAAAAAGAAGTTTTTAAAGAATGTTATTTTTCTATTTTTTTCTTATGCTCTTAACAAATGTAATGACACTAATTATTTTAAAATCACAACTTTCCCCCGGTAGTCAGAATGATATAGTAGTTTGATGTTGTACTGACTTAAACTCTGTAAAATTAATTCTCACAGTAATTTTTATTTTATGTGATTATACACAATACAGATCGCTACAATCCACAATACATATTGTTGTATTTTTTAATTGTGATAGTGTGACATACAGGCTTGGGAGGGTTACTTTAAAAATGTATTCTGTTACAGTTATTTTACTTCCTAAAAAATGTATTCAGTAACGTAATCCAAGTACCACAATATGAAAGTAATGTAATCTGATTACTTTTGGATTACTTCAAGGTCAAATATTAATAAATAAAAGTTAGAATTTCACAGCCCTGAATATATATTTATGTAAAGGATCTACAGACATCTAGTGGCGACAGTATGATATTACAGATTTATTTTTAACTAACATTATAGGCTGCAAGGAAAAAATAAAAACATTTAAAATTCTACACACAATCTACATTAGTTTATTTAAAAATAGGCCTAGATGTTGACTAAAGCCGTGATCTTTCTTAATTTGCCTGACTGAACTTGGGCGTTGGCAGTGGGAGTTCCCCTGCGTTACCTAGACAGTGAACATCCCATTAAGTGAGAAGTGATTAAGAAAGGACATTTTGGGTACTAAAAAAAAAAAAAAACCTCCTAATTTCTACAGATTCTAGCATCTATGAATTGAAAGCGTTTTTACCCGCGGGCAGCATCGTTTCTAGAAGCAGTGATTCATTCTGCGCGTCCGAGGAGATTGTAGACGGCTGTTATTAGCGCATGCGCCAGCAGGTGGCACACGCGAGTCATTACTGACAACAGGACCATGAACTACTGTATCAAGCAGCGCTTAATATAGTGTTATGCCAAAATACTGATTTATTTAGTTTTAAATTAAATCATTATAATCCTGAAAGTATTCCCCCTTTTTTCAAAATATAACTATAATCTGATTACTACGTTTTTTGACGCAACTGTAACGAATTATAGTTACTGGGTTTTTGTATCCTGATTACGCAGTTACATGTATTCCGTTACTCCCCATCCTTGGTGACACGATATATTGTTACATCCCTAAATATTACCATTTGATGCATGCATATAACATGTGATACACACCACACTTCATAATATCAGTACCTCATTTGAGCCTTCCTCGGCTGCCACTGCCTGAATGCAGCTCTTTCCACAGCATGGAATTTCCTTGAATTCTGCCTCCAATAACATGAACCTGTATTGACAATACAGATTAAAGTCTGTAACATCACACTTGTAAAAAGGTAATGAGAAACCAAACCCATATTTACCAGTTGTGCCTTCTGACTCCAAGACCTCATTGCCGTGCACATCAGTAATAACATAAGCCTCACTGTTACCCATTGCCAGTTTAATTTTGTCCAGCATGCTGGGTACATTTGCTTCCGACTCCATGAAGCGCACCACCACAACCCTGCTGGATGCAAGGCGACCGTCTCGGATCTCTGACAGGTGTATGGATCTATAAAACATTTAAAAAATGTATTTCTGAAGCATGCAAAATGATGAATTAACAATAACATTATAACAATGACATTATGAATTAGAGCTAAAAAGCACCATTAGTCAGGCCCTTGCACAGGTGCCACTACCACCACATGAGCCTACTGAATATAGTGTACATAAGTAGTGAGTGTGGGGTTTCTTTTAAACTTTGTAGGTATGGAGCAATTTGAGCCATTTTTTCCACACCTAAATCTGAAACCTAGGGAGAGCAAGGCAGCACCAAACATTTCAGTTTTGGCTCAAGAGTAAGAGCCGAGTATGGCGTTCTCATAGCAGGCTACAATTACACCAAAACTGACAGAAATGCAAAATAATGTTACAACTTATCCCATGGGTGACGTTAATTGTAACACTTGCTTGAAAATATTTTTATATTGAACACGAAGAATTCAAAACTATTTATCTGTATACTAGATGGTTTAAGCATCCGTCTATAATAAATAGATATCCACATTTCCATCCCTCATTTAACCATCCTTTTTTTAATGGAGGATTCATTTGGATGGATATTTTAGAAAAGACTTGTCACAGTCATGAAAAGAAATCATAATTGTCAATTGTTTCATCTGATACTGAATTGGTCATTTCGATAGATGAACTTACATGGCTTCATAGTTTTCCCATTTCATTATTGTTGCGCACAATATATAAATTGACAATGAATATATAATTGACAATGAATAAATTGACATGAGAAAGTGCATAACCAGATAAAATGAGAGGGAAAAATAAAAAGGAAAGGAGAAAAAAAAAAAAAAAAGCCTAAAGAAATGTACCTTTGATATGATCTCACAGTACTCGCTCTCGGTGGCGGGGTGAAGTTAAAAGCTTGAGGTGAACTGGACGGCGCTTGCATAAATGCAAAGCTGCGTTGAGGCGTTGCTAGAACTGGCCTTTCACCTCCGTGGACCTCGTAATGCCCCCTGTCATCCAAGTCTACACTGCAGAAATCTCCCTAGTGATGTGACGTTCGGTACCGAGGCTTCGAAGCTTGTATCAAAAAAACGAATCGGTTTACCTAACGTAACCTCGGTTCTCTCTAGATGAGGGAACGAGTATTGCGTAAGCTAGCTTACGCTACGGGAAAGATTAATCTTTTCTGAGAAATTGAAGCCAAAAAATTATCCTATAATTTTGTATCCATTGTCAACGCAGTTCAGCTGCAGCAGACCATGAGCGGGCTACCTAGCAGCTCATTGGCTCGCTCACAGAGAACTGCTTAAGCCTATGAGGAGACGCGAATGAACTCTCGGCCAATGAGAGTCTGACATGCTCTCATTACGTCAGAGCCCGCCGAAACGGGCGTGGTCAGAGAGTATATTACTGGCGTCCTAGGCTGTAAACTCTGGTTTTCATAGAATGAAGCGAGAACGCTAGTAGCACAAGCACGGCCAGGAACGCAATACTCGTTCCCTCATCTAGAGAGAACCGAGGTTACGTTAGGTAACCGATTCGTTCTCTTACGAGAGGTTCTCTCGTATTGCGTAAGCTAGCTTACGCTACGGGAACACCTGGTCAACGCCGTGCGTGCTAAGCATCCACTATGAGTCCCAGGGGAGACCCCAGGGAACCCTTATGAGTGGGAATAAATATAAGTACATGTGACAAAGGCCAGCAGAGCGACAAAGGCCACAATCAGACCGGAGATTGTGTAGTACATAAGCACATGATAGAGAGGGACAGAGCGAAACCGGTCTGTGTGAATAACTCCCTATAGTGCAGCTCAACCAGAAGAGCTGTAACATACTAGACTGCTAGTAGTTTAGCCTGCAAGGCGGGAACTTCCAGATTGTAAAATCTGACAAAGGTGGAGGGGGAAGCCCATCCCGCTGCCACACAAATGTCATGAATGGAAATTCCGCTGGACCATGCCCACGATGAGGCCGTGCCTCTAGTGGAATGAGCCCTGATGCCCAGAGGGCATGGCAGGTCTTTTGATGCATATGCGGCTGCAATGGCATCAACTGTCCATTTGGATAGAGTCTTTCTCGAGGCGGCCAACCCCTTGGTGCGCCCACCGAACGAAACAAAAAGCTGCTCGGATCGTCTGACCGGAGCAGTGCGAGTAATGTATAATCTCAGGGCTCTGACCGGACACAGGAGATTAGAGTCAGATTCGCTATCGGATGCAGGCAGAGTCGATAGGGAAATAACTTGTGCCCTGAACGGGGTACCAATCGCTTTTGGGACATAACCATGTCTAGGTTTGAGAACGACTAAGGAGTCATTGGGCCCAAACTCGAGACAGGAAGCGCTAATGGACAGCGCGTGAAGGTCTCCCACACATTTTACTGACGCGAGCGCGAGCAGAAAAACTGTTTTGAGCGAAAGGTATTTGAGGTCCACGATGTTTAGCGGTTCGAATGGGGGAGCTTTCATAGCTTCGAGAACTATGGAAAGGTCCCAAATCGGCACCGAAGGGGAGCTTGGGGGGTTCATCCTTCTAGCTCCCCTGAGGAAGCGGATGACCAAGCCATCTTTGCCCAGTGACTGGCCGCGCCGAGGTTCAACGAACGCTGCGACGGCTGCCACATACACCTTGAGAGTGGACGGGGACCTGCCCTTGTCCAACATCTCTTGGAGAAAACTAGCAAGGAAGGAACCTCGCATGACCATGGGTCCAAGTTTCTGTCGGTGCACCATTTAGAGAACACAGACCATTTAGACGCATAGAGCCTTCTAGTAGAAGCCTCTCTAGCCTGCATGATCGTGTTTAGAACTCCCTCTGGCAAAGCAACGGGTAGGTGTTGATCACCCACGCATGAAGCGCCCAGCGCTCTGGGTGGGGATGCCAAATCGTGCCGCGAGCTTGGGAGAGGAGATCTGCTCTGACTGGAATGGGCCACGGGGCTGTCTGTGACAGCTGAGTGAGCTCCGGAAACCAAGTCTGACCCTCCCAACATGGGGCTATGAGGAGCACCGAGTGGCGTGTTTCCCTGGTTCTCTGAAGCACCTTTGGTAGCAGAGAAACCGGAGGGAATGCATAAAGCGGGCGGCTGGGCCAGGTCTTGGCTAGCGCGTCCTCGCTCTTTGAGAAAAATATTGGGCAGTGGCTGTTCTCTTCTGAGGCGAAGAGGTCCACCTCTGCTCTGCCGATATTCGCCACAGCTTTTGGGCTGTAAGAGTGTGCAGGGACCATTCCCCGGGGGGAATGGGGTTCCTGGACAGACTGTCTGGACCGATGTTCAGATGGCCCGGCACGTGCGTCGCTCTGAGCGAGAGCAGGTGACACTGAGACCAAACTAAGATGCGTTCTTTCAGCCGGAAGAGATTCTTGGATCTGACTCCGCCCTGACGGTTTAGATAGGAGACCACGGCTATATTGTCCGAACGGATCAGCACGTGGTGACCGTGAATGCGCGGAAGAAAGCGCGTGAGCGCGTTCTCGACCGCCAGCATCTCCAAACAGTTTATGTGGAAGAGGCTCTCCTGAGCTGACCAGGGGCCGAAGGCCGGTGAGCCCTCGCAGACCGCACCCCAACCCGAGTTGGATGCGTCTGTCGAGATGACTTTTCGGCGAGAAAAGGTCCACATGGAAACGCCCCGCTGAAACCATTCTGCCACAGTCCATGGCTGCAGAGCTGTGATACAGGTCTGCGTTACTTTTATCAGCTGGCGGCCCGTGGTCCACGCACGGTGAGACACACGGCTCTTCAACCAGAGCTGAAGCGGGCGCATGCGCAGTAACCCCACCTGGAGCACCGCGGAGGCTGAGGCCATGTAACCCAACGCCTTCTGAAAAGTTTTCAGAGGTGTGAGTCTGTTCATCTGAAAAGATGCGGCGAGACGCTGAACACGGCCCAGTCCCCCTGGCGCACATGCGCGAGGAGTTTTCTGATAGTGAGCATTTTGAACGGTCTCTTCATGAGAACTTTGTTCAGAAATCTGAGGTCTAAGATTGGTCTGAGGCCGCCGTCTTTCTTGGGAACCAGAAAATAACGGCCGTAAAAACCCCGACTCGCTCATAGACAGAGGAACTCTCTCTATAGCCCTTTTGCACAATAGCTTTGCTATCTCTGAACAGAGCAGCGTCACTGCTTCTAGGTTCACAATAGTTTCTAGCCGCGCTCGAAAACGTGGAGGGCGGCGGTGAAACTGTAAGCGATAGCCTAGCTTTATTGTGTTTAGCACCCACTGGGAAATTCCCGGAATAGCTTCCCACGCTTTGAAGCGTAACGCTAGAGGGTCAATGGCTACATGGTGCCCGTCGCTGCACATAGCGGGCTGCGTGAGCGCGCTCAGTGTTTATAACAGCGGGACTTACACTCGGAGAGGAGTTTATGGGCCGTGTAACAGAGTAAGCAGAGGTGGGACGCGCACACGGGCTCATGGGCGCGCTTATGCACTCTGAAACTCGAGCGGGTTGGAACCGCTTTATGAGAGTGGACTCTGTGTGAGACACGGGAGCTGCAGTGCTTTTGTGTATGAGTGAACACAGTTTTGTGGGCACATTTTCTACACAAGAGGCTTTTATGCTCTTTTTGAGATATGTCTGGGTCGCCGTGAAAACGGTGTTTGTGCACCTGCAGTGCTTTGTGTATGAGTGAACACAGTGTTGTGGGCACATTTTCTACACAAGAGGCTTTTATGCACTTTTTTAGATTTCTCTGGGTCGCGGTGAAAACGGCGTTTGTGCACATGCAAGCGGGAAAAGAGACCGGCTTGTTGATGGCGGTGTACACTGCTGCAGTAGCCGTGTGAACAGGGACTGACAGAGGGCGAAACTTTGATGGCGGTTCGGCCGTGGCGAGAAATAGCCGTCCTTTTCTCAGCTGAGGCTGGTCACGTGAGCGGCCTGCAGCGGGATATATATATAGCCTGAAATCGGCTGCACTTGTGACGCGCGTCGCGTGCAAGTGCGTGTTAGAAACGTGAGCGCTGCAAGCGGGCATGAGACTATTTTTTTGCCTGCAGAGGCTGGACTTGTGATGCGCGCGGCATAAAAATTATCTGCGAGAGCCGGAATCGAACGCGGGTCTCTGGCGCGAAAAGCTTTGTGAGACACCACTGAGCCACAGGGGTAATGACATAAGCACGGTAGCGCGAGCAGATAAGAGGGCGTGATAGCAGTAACAGGTTCGGCCTCAGCGGAACTAACACACTATAACCCATTTGTCCAGCTTTATGCTCGGAAATGAGAACGTTTCTCATGAGAGCGGGAGAGCGCGGCCGCTTTCTGTCACGTAAGAGAGCTGGGCGCGAGCTCAGAGCTGCATAAAGATTATCTGTGAGAGCCGGAATCGAACACGGATCTCTGGCGCGAAAAGCTTTGTGTTCCACCACTGAGCCAGGGGTAAAGACACAAATATAACAGCGCGAGCAGATAAGAGGGCGTGATAGCAGTAACAGGTTCGGCCTCAGCGGAACTAACACACTATAACCCATTTGTCCAGCTTTATGTAGCGGCGTTATATGCAGGCGGGAGAGCGCGGCCGCTTTCTGTAACGTAAGAAAGCTAGCCGAGAGCTCAGAGCTGCATAAAAAATTATCTGCGAGAGCCGGAATCGAACACGGGTCTCTGGCGCGAAAAGCTTTGTGTTCCACCACTGAGCTAGGGGGAAGACACAGGCTTAATAGCGCGAGCAGATAAGAGGGCGTGATAGCAGCGACTAGTTCGGCCTTCGACGGAACTAACGCACTATAAACCCACTTGCCGGTGACGCGTATGCACGGGGCCGGGCTAGCTCTCTTGTAAAGTAAAGAAAGCTAGCCGCGGTTGGCACAGCTGTAAGCGGCTCATCCCCCATTCAGCGCTCGTGGGCTGTGAGAGGGGGAGGCGGCTTAACGCTTCGAATCGAGCCCGCAGGGTCGACAACAGAAGCCCATTCACAGAGGAAACATCCGCCGTCGGCGAGAGAAAGCTCTGCGTGTTCCAGTCCCAGGCAGAGAGCGCAGAAGAAGGCGGGCTCTGGCGCTGAGAGGGACGCGGCATGAGCCGCAGGTGTGCGAGGCATCTTAAAAAAGACGCTCGCTGCTCTTTTGTGAAGGTACACAAACAAAATACAATTGTAAAGGATACGTCGTCGGATGGCGCTAGCTTGCAGGACGGCTGAAGGTGGCGAAGACGGCCGGCTTCCTCAGTCTCCCGGATGCTCGCTAGAAGGTGCCTTTTCAACGACGGCGGCTTCTCTCAGGATCAGCAGATGCGTGTAGCCTCGCTGAAGAGATGAAAATCAGAGTTTACAGCCTAGGACGCCAGTAATATACTCTCTGACCACGCCCGTTTCGGCGGGCTCTGACGTAATGAGACCATATCAGACTCTCATTGGCCGAGAGTTCATTCGCGTCTCCTCATAGGCTTAAGCAGTTCTCTGTGAGCGAACCAATGAGCTGCTAGGTAGCCCGCTCATGGTCTGCTGCAGCTGAACTGGGTTGACAATGGATACAAAATTATAGGATAATTTTTTGGCTTCAATTTCTCAGAAAAGATTAATCTTTCCCGTAGCGTAAGCTAGCTTACGCAATACGAGAGAACCTCTCGTAAGAGAACGAAACATCTCACATGAACCAATGTTACCGGAGCTTGATTCGTTTTGCCATAACCATGTGATCAGTGACGTCCGAAGCTTCGTTTCGACACACAACCACGTGACTGCTTCATATTCTGATTCAAAAATAGTGCAAACCCCTTGCGCAGGTTTCGAGTGTCATGCGCTTCGGTAGTGAAAAGAGGCCGTTCGGAAGTCTGGCAGCATTTTCATGTCGTATCAAGTCCCATGTGAGAGAATATTCTCAAAGGCAGGGGAAGTAGTAAATAAAAAAAGAAATAAGACTTAGCCCTCACACTGTTGAACAAGTCCTCATCCTTAGTAAAAAATCTTTAATTTCTTCAATTACACAACTCCCCAGTTCACAAGCACTTTCACTACCCAGCCTTTCACCATTCCACAATAGCTTTCTTTTATTTTGATTATATACAGTATGCCTAAATGAGCCTTGCCTATGAACTCATATGTTTAGGACTACGGCTAAAGTTTTAAGGCTACATATATTCAACAAAGCAGAGTTAATTTGTCCCATGTATTAATTCTTTCTTAAATTAATTCATAGACTCATTTGTAAACACCAACACTAACACTGATGATTTTTATTGCTTTGTGGTTTTCATAGCACAAAGTGATTTATAACAAAAAACAATAAATAAAAAAATTGGGAAAGGTAGCTTTTCCACCTTTTGACCACAAGATGTCGTTGGTGTGCACCGTGTTGAAAAGCTTCGAGTAATGAACCAATTTACGATACACTTGAGGGGAAACAGAGCTGCCAACTCTCACGCATTGGCCGTGAGACACACGCATTTGATTGCTTTCACACGCTCTCACGCCACACCCCCGATTTCTCACGCATGAAGTGTCAACCTGGTCGGTCAAATGCCTGGAAGATGTGTTTATCTATATATCTACCTGTTGAGCCACTCGTGATCGACTAGTTATGCCGCAAAATAGTTCAAATCTCCTGGAATCTATAGCGAGCGCGCACGCGAGACAGAGATTGTGCTTCAAACCGCGTATCGCGCGCGTACGGGAGAGAGGGAAAGCGAGCGAGAGACCTTGCGTGTGCAAGCACCAAGTTCAAATATGGACTAAACCATAAAAATAAAAAAGAACTCTTAATTTTTTTTTAATGGTTTATAGCCTATTATCCGAACCCAGGCAGAAATCTGCTAAAGTAATCAGTAGTTCCAGAAATCGAATAATACAGTAAAATTATTGATAGGGGACATTGAAGACACTGGCACTGCTTTTTGAATAGCCTATAAGTTGCATTGAAGCAATATAAAGTGCTATGTTAACTTCACATTCGCAGAGTTTCCCCTAGAATATAAATAGAACTGCAGATTAGGCTTTTTATCTGTTAAAAGATCACATATTAATACATTAAATGTGTAGCCTAAGTGATGCAGGTTTGTGTTTATTTATCTACTGACACAAAATAAATGAACTCCTAAAAATCCAGAAGCAAAATCACCCTTATACTAAAATAACCTACAGATGTATTTTTCTCCAGGATATTTGCAGGTATCCTGTAGGAATGATGAAATCATGCATGGCATATTGACAACATGTGAAGGACATTACATTATATGTTTTGAACTTGTGCTGCAAAGACAAAGAACAAAGAACTGGAAACATGGGACTGTAAATAGTCAACCAAATGAGGAGTAACAAGCTAATTAACAATGGACAGGAATGAGAAAGAAACACATGTGAAAACTGGGTCAGCTGAAAATGAGCAAACAGAAGGTGAACACAATGAAAACAAAGACAAAACAGAATAGTCTTGACAATGTGCACCTAATGCAGAAATAAAACAAATGTACAAGAAGGAAAGTTGTCTTCCTGCAGGGGTTATTTCCTGCAAATGAAAAATAAATAAACAAATAAACCAACAGGTTTTGGATTCTACTGGATAATAAAGACAGTAAAAGTCTGATATTTTGCAATTTTACCATTTTTGTTTATTAAATTTAAGTACACCAAATTTTTTTATATAATAGCTATAAAACAAACTATATATATATATATATATATATATATATATATATATATATATATATATATATATATATATATATATATATATATATATATATATATATATTATAAATAAATATTAGTAAGGGTAAGAATATTATAGGCAGTTATAAAAAATAACGATTACTCACCATTTCAAAATTTTAAATTTATGCAAACATCCAAGACATTTCAACATTCAAGAGGTATGAGTATACTGTATACACTTTTACCGTATAAATAATATGTCAATCCAGCTTTTTGCCCTTTTGATAACACTATTTACATCGATTCTCTCCATTACATTGTTTGACATTCTCAGCACTGAATCACAAATGCAAAGCAAACGGTAAACAAGGACTACGGATTTTTATCCTTTCCACTGGCAAGGAAACCCATGGTTTTCAAGTCTTCGCAATGTCTTAACAAATGATTGCAGAAACTAGTTCATTTCTAGCTTTTTTTTCTTGGCCCAAACCACAAACTGCCAAGAATAACATGCTTTGCCCTCAGATTAGGGAGGAGCTTGTTGATTGTGAGTTGATGTGGCCAGATGTGAAAAGATTTGAAAATTGAAACACATTCAACATTCCATGACACTGAAATATTCGTCAATTTTGGGTCATTTAGTTCACCGTAAGATTTGTAAATAGTGCCACCAAATGTTTGTAACATTTTGTAAGTTGCACTTTGTCCTTGACCTATATGTAATCTGGACTTCAAAAGTGTTACAGTGAAAAAATTCCATGCACTTGTATAAATTATCTAGAACACCATTGGTTAAATCAGGATGTGGAGATTGATAAGATCTAACAAGTCACTCAAAGCCACTTTGGATGTTTGGATGTCTGAGGCTGGCAAGTACAGTAGCTATATGGATTCTTCATTAGCGTTTTTGGTATTTTTTCATATATATTTTTCCTCACTGACACAACACTCCTCTTTCTTCTGTGCTTCCCTCACAAACTGTGGTTTCTGAAATCTAAGTATTGCATTAATTGAGACATATAAGAAGTGTGTGCTTTCAAATAAGTAAGACTAGAAATTATCTAGAATAAGCCATGACTTCAGTCACAGTAAGATGTTTAAAAGACACAAGCAAAACTCTTCACTTCCTTTTACATGCAATTTTCACCATTCTGGTTATTCACTAAGAATTATCTGTGCCTGAACTACAAGAAAGAGCAGACTTCTTTAGTCACTTCTGGAGGCGGGGTTGGCTGTAACGTCACAACTCGACGTAGCCTAATTAATATTTATGAGTCGTGGTTGTCTGATTTGGCGGTGAATTCGTTCTTGTCAGTTGAGTTTTCTGCTGTGGCATGGAGTCAAAACTGGACCCGTACTTAGATCTTATACAAAGAATGATAAATGATGGACGCACGGACGAGCAAGTGTCAGATTTTCTTCGATTTGAATGTGGCATTTCAAGGGGCGCATCAAAAGCTAACATACGCCGCGTTTGTGCTGAACGGGGGTTAAAGAGAGTGCGTGTACAGGATTCCCAACTAGAGGTAGATGTCGCAAAGGCAATTACCGAGGTAAGCAACATAAAACTAAATATAGGCTGTTAAGTTAAATATATCTTTGCATTTTCATAATCATGAACCAAAACGACCAGCTGCAAGTAGTAGACATAAAATAATGAAATAATATTAAAAGAAATAAACCATGATAAAATCTCGTGAATAAATGTTGATTAAACATTTTCTCTGCTGCAGCCCGACAGGCAGAAAGAATCGTGCTGTGATCACGAAAGATGCTTCCTATTGAAATACATTAGTTTAAAAAACGTGCTGATATCACGAAAATAACGAAATGAGCTTGTCCGTGTAAAGAATCAATATATTAAATTACGTGACCATATCACGAACTGCAGTGAGACTGAATATTACGTGGTACCGTCACGGAACAGACACTGACCAGAATATCATAGCGATCAAGCGACGACAGAATAATGCAATATCAAGTTAAAATCACTTTTAAAATAAATATTTAAAGTGAAGTACTTTATAAAGTGGCCTAAACCCAGAATGAAGCGATACGTTTCCAAATTATAAAACGACGTCAATTGGGGAAGCGCAGCGCAGGTCCGAACAGGGAATCCGTGTGTGGACCACGGATGCTGCCTGTCATTGACTTACATAGGCATCATTTCCGTGGGCCCATCACGGAATTTTCAGCGATTCCGTGAAACTGCCACGGATTTTGAGTTAAGGGTCCGTGTTCATTTCACGGAATTCTGTGAGACCAGGTTGTTACATATTTGACCACTTGCTTGAGCAACTTAATATATAGAAGTAATGCATGGAATAATTGGCTTACCTTGTTAAAATAGTGAGTATGTGTTAAATTAAAAATAGTGAGTACCGGGGTGATTGTGGTACAGCTGCGGATCAGTTACGCACTGCAAACGCAGCATATAAAGCACTATAGCACGTCCTGCTTCTGTATACCGTATACGCACCGCACACGCATTGCACACAGATTATGTGTGAAACCTGTGGTAAAATGATGGGAACAGACTTTCCTGTGGGGAGTTGGCTGAAAGTTAGCCTATTTATCCTAGCTAGCCTCTCCTGCGTTGGCTCAATTCTGTCTCCTTCCCTTCACGTTTTCTGACAGTCGGTAACTTATCGCATAAAAACTAACTCCGGGGTTCTTATTGCTGTTGTTAGAACAGCCGTGTATTACACAACACACCATCACGCTGTTTAAAAAAAAAAATACAGTGATAATACCATGGATAATACCGACGCTGCCTCGCTTGTCAATTGACAGACCAACAGTTGCGTGGTTTCTATGTCAACAATATGGCCGCCGCAAACATTGATGACGCAGATCGAATAACATCTATAGTATTCTTTAATGAGCCATAAAGTGACATTGATTGAACCTTTAGAATTGATAATACGTCTTGCTTTCATATTAGTAGATACTAGGGCTGTCAGTTAAACGCGTTATTAACGGCGTTAACGCAAACACATTTTAACGGCGTTAATTTTTTTATCGCGCAATTAACGTTTTTTTTGGCCTAGCAAACTTTGTAGTTTTTTTTCACATGCTTTTGCACCAGGACACGGCATTGACGTTTTGAAAGCGCAAGCGGATCTAGCTAGACCGGAAACAAAACAACAGGCACGCCGCACACTGGCCGCACGCACTTGTTTGGGCTTGCGAGCCGGATGCGCGAGCACGAATCTCTCTGTTCGCGCACGGAATATAATGTGCCGAGCACGAATCTCTCTGCTCGAGTCGCGCGCTCTCAGATACACGCTGCTCTTGTAAGAATTTTCTCTGGGCTCGCTCAGAGAATATGCCTGCACTTAAAACGTGTTCAGTGCAATCGCGAATCTCTCCTCTTCCCCAGCTAACAATTTTAGGTTATAAGAACGTTTTCATAACGTTCCGATTAAGTTATAAAAACGTTATTTCTGAATGTTATAGGAACGTTCAAAACGTCCAGTGTACGAAAGTCTGTCCTAGAAACCAAAGTTGTTTGCCACACGGACGGATTATAGTGGTACACACAGGAAGACTGTCTTGGGGAATGTTCACCTCTTCACGCTTATTTATGTTTGTTTAATGCGTTTATGCCTTGATGTAAGTACATTTGCATATGTATGTTTATTGTATGTATGTGTTTGATGTCCCGCGATCGTTCTACGGTTGTTATCGGCGCGTTTGGAGCGCCGTAGCGGCCGTAATTTGCCGCGAGATAAATCCGCTAATCAGTATTAGCATCGGCAGTATTCTCAACTGTGTAACCAATGTGTTTTATATTAGTAACATACCATGGTACAGTGTATTATGTTTATCGTATTTGTTTATTACCATGCCAGTGTGTAAATGATTCTCAGAATACAATCTTAATTATATTTCTTTATTGTTCCTTTAGACCATTAATACAGACATCATTGGCAAAGAATAACTTGTTCAGATGACCATCCAAAGACTGTTCAATAAATACATCTTTGCGAAGAATCTATTCTCCGACCCCTGATTCTCTGACCGGAATCCCGTCCATATTTGGCCGCCTCAATCAGCGTATTATAAAGTTGTAGCACACTTTGCTACAAAAGTGGTCCTTCGAGCCGGATTGAGTGCAAACCGAACCAATATGGACAAAGCAGAAAGTGACCTATCTGAGGCAACGTCCAGACCTCGACGCAAGATTAATCTGCCTACACATCTGGATGATTATGATGTTGGATACCACCCTGCTGGGGACCTTCCTCCAAAGGCTTCCTCTCACTGTCCTAGTCAGCCCCGAAGCAGCTCGAGGAAAACGTCTCGCAGTGGTGTCAGCGCTCAATCCAGGACCAGTAGGCGTTCCATTACGTCCGCTGGCGTTTACGTCCCACCAGAGCTCTCTAGCGTCCAAACGGCTATGTTGGAGGAAAAGATCAAACAGAGACAGTATGACAGTCTAAAGCAGCAAGTAGTAGAGGACTCGCTGATTGATCTGGAATACCAAAGACTGCAGGTACAAGCAAAAGAAGCCCAGCGCATGCAAGAGGAAGCGCTAGCCGCAAAGGAGGCTCTGTTGAAACAACTAGAACGACAGCGCAAGCTTCAAGAAGCAGAGACTGAACTCGAAGTAGCTAAGCTTGTATCCTCTATGCTCTCTGTAGACTCTAGATCGACCACTCCAGTCCCTACAGACTCTGGTTCTCCAAATGTTCAACAGCTTGCATCAGAGCGCAGCCAGGCTTGTTCACCACAGCTTATGTCTTTCGAACCTCAGCAGCTCCCCTTCCAGTCACCCGCTGTGACGTCGACGCTGCTGCCCTGTCTTACAGCACTGCCTGATCCTGAGGTCTCTGCAGTGAAACCTAGACCGCCACATTGGGCCTCACCTGCTCCGCACACATCGGATGCACCCATGCCCGCTGCACGTGACCCAGGGCCACAAGCATTCTCATTGCCAGTCCCTGATATTGCACCATTGGCTTCTACTGCCGTGCCAGTACACTGTGTGTCATTACCGTCGAATGTGGCCCCTCAATCTTCAGGAGTGTTCACCATCC